>NW_024738827.1:0-9996 GCF_018991925.1 Homarus americanus | reverse complement strand
ATCATTGTACTTTGATTTCGGTTGCGTATATCTAAGAAACTTTCGCGGAAAGAGTAGATATTTCCCATTTTTATGATACAAATTTTAAATTTTCTATGATAATCTGTTTTCGGCGATTTGGACTATCTAACCAACTTTCCTGGAAATGGTATTTCCCATTTTTTTGTGTTAATTTTAATTGTTCTATGATAATCTACTTCATAAGTGAGGTAATATTTCACATGCGAAAATACTTTCCCAAAAAGTCGAAAAATCTACTTTCCAAAATTAATCTATCCTTTCCACGGGGAAATAGACCTCTTAACTTTCACAGTGAATGTTTCCATTTTTATGATACAAATTTCCCGTTTTTCTGATAATCTATTTTCGGGAAAGTTGGTTATCTAGAAACTTTTCGCGGAAAGTGAATATTTCCCACTTTTTATGATACAAATTTCCCGTTTTCTGATAATCTCTTTCAGCAGAATTTGGTTATCTAACCAACTTTCGGAAAGTAGATATTTATTTTTGTAGTACAAATTTCCGTTTTCTATGATAATCTGCTTCCCAAAATTGGGTAATATTTTGAAAATACGAAAATCTACTTTCCCCGAGTGAATATCCACTTTCGAAGTCAAAATATCTACTTTTTCATAGAAGTAGATAATAACTTTCTGAAGTCGATATTTTATTTTATGATACAAATTTCCGTTTCTATGATAATCTATTTTCGGGAGAGTTGGTTGTGCTCTTTCGAAGGTAATATTTCATTTTATGATACAAATTTCCGTTTTCTATGATAATGTTTTTCGGGAGGTTTGATCTAAAACTTTCATGGAAATAGATATTTCCCATTTTTATGATGCAATTTCGTTTTTCTGATCGTGTTTTGGCAAATTTGTTATCACTCAACTTTCGGGTGAATGTTCCCATTTTTTTATGATACAAATTTCCCGTTTTCTGTGATAATCTACTTCCCAAAATTAGGTAATATTTCCCCAAAATACGTCTACTTAAAAGTCGATAATCTACTTTGAAAATTGAAAATCTATCTGCTTTTCGGTGGAGTAATCTTTTCGGAAAGTAGATATTTCCCATTTTTTTATGATACAAATTTCTCGTTTTCTATGATAATCTGTTTTCGGGAAAGTTGGTTATCATCCTTTCCGGAAGGTCGATATTCCATTTTTTTGATACAATTTTCCGTTTTCTGTGATAATCTATTTTCGGGAAAGTTGGTTATCTAGAAGCTTTCGTGGAAAGTGGATATTTTTTTTTTATGATACAAATTTTCCGTTTTCTATGATAATTATTTTCGGCAGAATTTGGTTTATCTATTACTTTCCCGGAAAGTAGATATTTCCCATTTTTTATCATGATTTCGTTTTTTCTATGATAATCACTTCCCGGAAATTGGTATATTTACACGAAAATACGATCTACTTTCCCAAAAGGTCGATAATCTGCTTAATTAAAAAATCTATCTGCTGGGGTAGATAACTTTCAGTAGATGTTTTATTTTTATGATACAAATTTCTCGTTTTCTATGATAATCTATTTTTTGGAAAGTTGGTTTGTCTGAAACTTTTCATTGGAAGTGGATATTTGTTTTTTGATACAAATTTCCCGTTTTCTATGATAATCTATTTCGGCAAATTTGGTTTATCTAACTCCTTTCGGAAAGTATGATATTTCCCATTTTATGATACAAATTTCCCGTTTCCTGTGATAATCTGCTTCCCAAAATTAGGTAATATTTCTACGAAAATGCGAATCTACTTTCCCAAAAGTCGAAAATCATTTTTCGAAAATTAGAAAATCTATCACTTTTCGGGAGTAGAATATTAACTTTCGGAAAGTAGATGTTTTAACCATATGATACAATTTCTCGTGTTCTGTGATAATCTATTTTCGGAAAGTTGGTTATCTAAGAAACTTTTCTTGAAGTGATATTTCCCATTTTTATGATAAATTTCTCGTTTGCTATGATAATCTATTTTCGGGAAGTTGGTTATCTAGAAACTTTCGCGGAAAGTAGATATTTCCCATTTTTTATGATACAAATTTTTTCCGTTTTCTATGATAATCTTTTCGGCAAATTTGGTTATCTATTTACTTTCTTGGAAAGTAGATATTTATTTTTTGTAGTACAAATTTCGTTTCTATGATAATCTACTTCCCAAAATTAGGTGTTTTTACTTCGAAAATACGAAATCTACTTTCCCAAAAGTCGATAGTTACTTTCCCGAAAATTAAAAAATCTATCTACTTTTCGGGGAAGTAGATATGCTTTCGGGAAAGTCGATATTTCATTTTTTATGATACAAATTTCGTTTTTTTCTATGTGATAAAGCTATTTTTCGGGAAAGTTGGTTGTCTATTTCCGGAGAGTCGATATTCCCATTTTTTATGATACAAATTTCCCGTTTTCTGAGTAATCTATTTTCGGGAAAGTTGGATTTATCTAAACTTTCATGATAGATATTTCCCATTTTTATGATACAAATTTCGTTTTTCTATGATAATCTGTTTAAGAATTTGGTTTATCTAATGAACTTTCGAAATATTCCCATTTCATGATAGAATTTTCGTTTTCTATGATAATCTACTTCCAGTTAGGTATTTCACAGCGAAATCTACTTTCCCAAAAGTCGATAATCTACTTTCGAAATTAGAAAATCTATCTACTTTTCGGGGAAGTAGGTCTCTTTCTCCCGGAAAGTAGATATTTCCATTTTTTATGATACAAATTTCTCGTTTTCTATGATAATCTATTTTTTGGGAAAGTTGGTTTATCTAACCAACTTTCGAAAGTCGATATTCCCATTTTATGATACAAATTCCCGTTTTCTATGTAATGTTTCGGGAAAGTTGGTTATCTAGAAACTTTCGCGGGAAAGTAGATATTTCCATTTTTGTATGTACAAATTTCGTTTTTATGATAATCTGTTTTCAGCAAATTTGGTTTATCTAATAACTTTTGGAAAGTAGATATTTTCCCATTTTTTATGATACAAATTTCCCGTTATGATAATCTGCTTCCCAAAATTAGGTAATATTTTCGAAAATACGAAAATCTACTTTCCCAAAAAGTCGATAATCTACTTTCCGAAAATTAGAAAATCTTTCTGCTTTTCCGAGAGTAAATAATAACTTTGGAAAGTCGATATTTCCCATTTTATGATACAAATTTCCCGGTTTTCTATGATAATCTATTTTCAGGAAAGTTGATTTATCTAGAAACTTTCTTGGAAAGTGAATATTTCCCATTTTTTATGATACAAATTTCCGTTTTCTATGATAATCTATTTTCGGCAATTTGGTTATCTAACCAACTTTCGGAAAGGTAGATATTTCATTTTTATGATACAAATTTCCGTTTTTCTGTGATAATCTACTTCCCAAAATTAGGTAATATTTCCCGAAATACAAAAATCTACTTTCCCCAAAAGAAAAGTCGATAATCTACTTTCGAAAATTAAAGAAAATATCTGCTTTTCAAGAGTAGATAATCAACTTTCGGAAAGTCGATATTCCCATTTTTATGATACAAATTTCCCGTTTTCTATAATAATCTATTTTCGGGAAAGTTGGTTTATCTAAAACTTTCGCGGAAAGTAGATATTTCCTTTTTATGATACAAATTTCCCGTTTTCTATGATAATCTATTTTCGGCAAATTTGGTTTATCTAATCAACTTTCCGGAAAGTAGATACCTCATTTTTATGATACAAATTTCCCCGTTTATTATGATAATCTACTTCCCAAAATTAAGTGTAATATTTCACGAAAATACGAAACTACTTTCCCAAAAAGTGCGATAATCTACTTTCCCGAATTGAAAATCGATCTATTTTTCGGGAAGTGAATATACTTTCGGAAATAGATATTTCCATTTTTCTATGATACAAATTTCGTTTTCTATGATAATCTATTTTCGGAAAGTTAGTTATCTAGAAACTTTCGCGGAAAGTAGATATTTCCCATTTTTTATGATACAAATTTCCCGTTTTCTATGATAATCTATTTTCGGCAAATTTGGTTATCTAACCAACTTTCGGAAAGTAGATATTTCCCATTTTTATGATACAAATTTCCGTTTTCTGTGATAATCTACTTCCCAAAATTAGGTAATATTTCTGAAAATACAAAAATCTACTTTCCCAAAGTCGATAATCTACTTTCGAAAATTAGAAAATCTATCTACTTTTCGGGGAAGTAAAACCAACTTTCCGGAAAGTAGATATTTCCAATTTTATGATACAAATTTCTCGTTTTCTATGATAATCTATTTTCGGGAAAGTTGGTTATCTAACAAACTTTCCGGAAGTCGATATTTCCCATTTTATGATACAAATTTCCCGTTTTCTATGATAATTTATTTTCGGGGAAAGTTGGCTATCTAGAAACTTTCGCGGAAAGTAGATATTTCCCCATTTTTATGATACATATTTCGTTTTCTATGATAATCTAATTTCGGCAAATTTGGTTTATCTAACCAACTTTCCGGAAAGTGATATTTCCCCATTTTTATGATACAAATTTCCCGTTTTCTATGATAATCTACTTCCCAAAATTAGGTAATATTTTCCCGAAATACGAAAATCTACTTTCCCAAAAGTCGATAATCTACTTTCGAAAATTAGAAAAATCTTTCTACTTTTCGGGGAAGTGGATAATAACTTTCGGAAAATTGATATTTCCCCATTTTATATGATACAAATTTCCGTTTCTATGATAATCTATTTTCGGGAAAGTTGGTTATCTAAAACTTTCGCGGAAAGTAGATATTCCCCATTTTTTATGATACAAATTTCCCGTTTTCTATGATAATCTATTTTCGGCAAATTTGGTTATCTAACCAACTTTCCCGGAAAGTAGATATTTCCCATTTTTTATGATACAAATTTCCCGTTTTCTGATAATCTACTTCCCCAAAATTAGGTAATATTTCCGAAAATACAAAAATCTACTTTCCCAAAAAGTCGATAATCTACTTTCCCGAAAATTAGAAAATCGATCTATTTTTCGGGGAAGTGAATAACCAACTTTCAGGTAGATATTTCCCATTTTTATGATACAAATTTCTCGTTTTCTATGATAATCTATTTTCGGGAAAGTTGGTTATCTAAAACTTTCGCGGAAAGTAGATATTTCCCATTTTTTATGATACAAATTTCCGTTTTCTATGATAATCTACTTCCCAAATTAGGTAATATTTTAAAAAATACAATCTACTTTCCCAAAGTCGATAATCTCTTTCGAAATTAGAAAATCTATTTCGAAATTAGAAAATCTTCTACTTTGGGGAAGTGAAACTTTGGAAAGTAGATATTTCATTTTTTATGATACAAATTTCTCGTTTTCTGTGATAATCTATTTTCGGGAAAGTTGGTTATCTAACCAACTTTCGGAAGGTTCGATATTTCCCATTTTTATGATACAAATTTCCGTTTTCTATGATAATCTATTTTCGGGAGGATTGGTTATCTAAAACTTTCGCGGAAAGTAGATATTTCCCATTTGTATGATACAAATTTCCCGTTTTCTATGATAATCTATTTTCGGCAAATTTGGTTATCTAACCAACTTTCGGAAAGTAGATATTTCCCATTTTTATGATACAAATTTCCCGTTTTCTATGATAATCTACTTAAAATTAGGTAATATTTTCCCGAAAATACGAAAATCTACTTTCCCAAAAGTCGATAATCTACTTTCGAAAATTAGAAAATCTTTCTGCTTTTCGAAGTAGATAATAACTTTCGGAAAGTTGATATTTCCCATTTTTATGATACAAATTTCCGTTTTCTATGATAATCTATTTTTGGGAAAGTTGGTTATCTAAACTTTTGGGAAAGTAGATATTTCCCATTTTTTATGATCAAATTTCCCGTTTTCTATGATAATCTATTTTTCGGCAAATTTGGTTTATCTATCAACTTTCCCGGAAAGTAGATATTTCCCATTTTTATGATACAAATTTCCCGTTTTCTATGATAATCTACTTCCCAAATTAGGTAATATTTCCCCGAAAATACGAAAATCTACTTTCCCAAAAATTGATAATCTACTTTCCCGAAAATTAGAAAATCTATCTGCTTTTCGGGAAGTAGATAACCAACTTTCGGAAAGTAGATATTTCCCATTTTTATGATACAAATTTCTCGTTTTCTATGATAATCTATTTTCGAAGTTGGTTATCTAGTAACTTTCGCGGAAAGTCGATATTTCCCATTTTTATGATACAAATTTCCGTTTTCTATGATAATCTATTTTCGACAGAATTTGGTTATCTAATCAACTTTCCGGAAAGTAGATATTCCCATTTTTATGATACAAATTTCCCGTTTATGATAATCTACTTTAAAATTTAGGTAATATTTTAGTGTTTTTGTGTTTTTTTTGTGTTATTTTCGAAGTAGATAAAACTTCGGAAATAGATATTTCCCATTTCTTTATGATACAAATTTCCGTTTTTTCTGATGATAATCTATTTTCGGGAAAGTTAGGTTATCTAGAAACTTTTGGGAAAGTAGGATATTTTCCCATTTTGTATGATACAAATTTCCCGTTTTCTATGATGATATATTTTTGGCAGAATTTGGTTTATCTAACCAACTTTCGGAAGTAGATACTTTTTTTATGATACAAATTTCCGTTTCTATGATAATCTACTTTAAAATTAGGTATGTTTCCGAAAATACAATCTACTTTCCCCAAAATCGATAATACTTTTCCGTAAATTGAAAATCTCTTTCTACTTTTCGGGAAGTAGATAACCTTTCGGAAAGTTGATATTTCCCATTTTTATGATACAAATTTCGTTTCTATGATAATCTATTTGGGAAGTTGGTTATCTAAAAACTTTCGCGGAAAGTAGATATTTCCATTTTTTTTAATACAAATTTCCCGTTTTTCTATGATAATCTATTTTCGGCAAATTTGGTTTATCTAAAACTTTCCCGGAAAGTAGATATTTCCATTTTTTGTGATACAAATTTCCCGTTTTCTATGATAATCTACTTTCCAAAATTAGGTAATATTTCCGAAAATACAAAATCACTTTCCCAAAGTCGATAATCTTTTTTTCGGAAGTCGATATTTTCTATTTTTATGATACAAATTTCCCGTTTTCTGTGTAATCTATTTTCGGGAAAGTTGGTTATCTAAAGCTTTCGTGGAAGTAGATATTTCCCATTTTTTATGATACAAATTTCCCGTTTTCTATGATAATCTATTTTCGGCAAATTTGGTTATCTAATCAACTTTCCGGAAAGTAGATATTTCCATTTTTATGATACAAATTTCCCGTTTTTCTATTAATCCTTTAAAATTAGGTAATATTCCCCGAAAATACGAATCTACTTTCCCAAAGTCGATAATCTACTTTCCGAAAATTAGAAAATCTATCTATTTTCGGGAAGTAGACTTTCAACTTTCGAAATAGATATTTATTCCATTTTCTATGATACAAATTTCGTTTTCTATGATAATCTATTTTCGGGAAAGTTGGTTATCTAGAAACTTTCGGAAAGTAGTATTTCCCATTTTTGATACAAATTTCCGTTTTTCATGATAATATTTTCGGCAAATTTGGTTATCTAATAACTTTCCGGAAAGTATATTTCCCATTTTTATGATACAAATTTCGTTTTCTATGATAATCTACTTTAAAATTAGGTAATATTTTCCAATACCAAAAATCTACTTTCCCAAAAGATAATCTACTTTCAAAATTAGAAAATCTATCTACTTTCGAGGGTAGTATCAACTTTCGGAAAGTAGATATTTCCCATTTTTTGATACAAATTTCTCGTTTTCTATGATAATCTATTTTCGGAAAGTTTGGTTATCTGCCTTTCCCGGAAGTCGATATTCCATTTTTTATGATACAAATTTCCGTTTTCTATGATAATCTATTTTCGGGAAAGTGTTAGCTGTCAAAACTTTCTCGGAAAGTAGATATTTCCCATTTTTTATGATACAAATTTCCCGTTTTTCTATGATAATCTCTTTAGTTTGGTAATATTTCTGAAAATACGAAATTTTACTTTATAAAATTGGTTTTCCCGATTTTTTAGAAAATCTCTATGATAATCTTTTTCGGAATTTGTTTATAACTTTCCCGGAAAGTAGATATTTCCCATTTTTATGATACAATTTCTCGTTTTTGGTAATCTATTTTTCGGGAAAGTTGGTTATCTAATAACTTTCGCGGAAGTCGATATTCCCATTTTTTTTGATAAATTTCCCGTTTTCTATGATAATCTATTTTCGGGAAAGTTGGTTTATCTAATAGCTCTCTCTCGGAAGAAGTAGATATTTCCCATTTTTTTATGATACAAATTTCCGTTTTCTATGATAATCTATTTTCGCTTAAATTTGGTTATCTAACGCTTTCCCGGAAATTCGATATTTCCCATTTTTATGATACAAATTTCCCGTTTTCTATGATAATCTATTTTCGGGATAGTTGGTTATCTATGAAACTTTCGTGAAAGTAGATATTTCCCATTTTTATGATACAAATTTCCCGTTTTTCTATGATAATCTTTCCCAAAATTAGGTAATATTTCTAAAATACGAAAATCTACTTTCCCAAAAGTCGATAATCTACTTTCCCGAAAATTAGAAAATATCTACTTTTCGGGGAAGTAGATGACAACTTTCTGGAAAGTAGATATTTTCCCATTTTTATGATACAAATTTCTCGTTTTTCTGTGATAATCTATTTTCGGGAAGTTGGTTACTGGTTTATCTGACTTAACTTTCCCGGAAAGTGATATTTCCCATTTTTATGATACAAATTTCCGTTTTTCTATGATAATCTATTTTTCGGGAAAGTTGGTTTATCTAGAAACTTTTCGCGGAAAGTAGATATTTTCCCATTGTTTATGAAACAAATTTCGTTTTCTATGATAATCTATTTTCGGCAAATTTGGTTTATCTAACCAACTTTCCCGGAAAGTCGATATTTCATTTTTATGATATAATTTCCCGTTTTCTATGATAATCTATTTTCGGGAAAGTTGGTTATCTAAACTTTCATGGAAAGTAGATATTTCCCATTTTATGATACAATTTCCCGTTTTCTATGATAATCTTTTTCTGCAAATTTGGTTATCTAATCCAACTTTCCGGAAAGTAGATATTTCCATTTTTATGATAAATTTCCCGTTTTCTATGATAATCTACTTTAAAATTAGGTAATATTTTCGAAAATACGAAATCTACTTTCCCAAAAAGTCGATAATCTACTTTCGAAATTAGAAAATCTATCTACTTTTCGGGGAGTGGATAACAACTTTCCCGGAAAGTAGATATTTATATGATACAAATTTCTCGTTTTCTATGATAATCTATTTTCGGAAAGTTGGTTATCTAACCAACTTTCCCGGAAAATCGATATTCCCATTTTTTATGATACAAATTTCCGTTTTCTGTGATAATCTATTTTCGGGGAAAGTTGGTTATCTAAAACTTTCGCGGAAAGTAGATATTTCCCATTTTTTATGATACAAATTTCCTTTTCTATAGTAATCTATTTTCCGGCAAATTTGGTTTATCAATTCACTTTCCCGGAAAGTAGATATTTCCATTTTTATGATACCAAATTTCGTTTTATGATAATCTATTTTCGGCAAATTTGGTTTATCTAATAACTTTCGAAGTGGATATTTATTTTTTATGATACAAATTTCTCGTTTTCTATTGATAATCTGTTTTCGGGAAAGTTGGTTATCTATCCAACTTTCCGGAAAGTCGATATTTCATTTTTTTATGATACAAATTTTCCGTTTTCTATGATAATCTATTTTCAGGAAAGTTGGTTTTATAAAAACTTTCGCGGAAAGTAGATATTTCCCATTTTTATGATACAAATTTACCGTTTTTCTATGATAATCTATTTTCGGCAAATTTGGTTATCTATCAACTTTCGGAAATTCGATATTTTTTTTTATTATACAAATTTCCCTTTCTATGATAATCTATTTTGGGATAGTTGGTTATCTA
>NW_024738826.1:0-13069 GCF_018991925.1 Homarus americanus | reverse complement strand
GTTGAGTCTTACCCAAGCTAGCTAACCACCTTCACACAGTGAGTTCCCAGGTACCCAGTTATACTTCCCCTGAGACTCCACGATAGAGAGGCCTGGGACCACACCTCACCCACTTGAATGAGTGAGTCATGTCGACCACGTGGTGTCCCCAAGATGCTACGACACCACGTAGTGAATGTTTTGCTACAGCATCATCATGTGAATTTCCTCATAACACCATCTGTGAGGTAACTGCTACATCATCAGGCCCCTCATAACGCCATCTGTGAGGGAGTTACTACACTACGTGTCTGGTGTTTAACATCTCACCTTACATGATCTACGCGTGCAAACATTAATCTGTATGTTCACTGTGTGCTCCTTCACCTTTCTCTAATGAGGGCTTTTGTTAAACCACCAATGTATGATGTACTAAGTCATTTGTGTCCAATGTATACTTTCGAAAAGCCCTTGTTTGGGGAAGGTAGGAGAGAGTAGTCGTCATTATTGTCCAAGCCACATTATTTATTTCTATATATAAGTAATGTAGGCTGGTTTTTAAATACCTCAATCCCCTAACGGTGCCGTTTGTATATTAAGAAATACCGAAGCCATACAGTACAACACCAGCGAATATGAAGTATCACTGTAACCGGCAACTGTTACTCACTCATACCTACATACATATATAGAGTCTTTACAGAATGATAGCAGACACGAGGAAGACGAACAACAAGAGGAGGAGAGTTAGAAGAAAATCAACTTCAAGCTAAGAAGAAGAATACCAAGACATTTCCTCCAAACAAGAAAACAACACACACAATCAAGCCGACCAAACACTGAGAAACCATGGCGGAACCCAACATGCACAGGACGCTTGACCTGACTCTATCCTGCCGCATCCAGGCGAGTTGCTGCCTAAAGTCCCTCACGCAAGCGCTGTTTAGCCACTGCACCTATTCTATCCTCCTAAAATTCACTTCAATCCCCCCTGCCACTAGCATGTTATGTATGTATGTATGTATGTATGTATGTATGTATGAATGAATGATAACTGCAACTTTGCGTATTAAAACTCATTACTCTTACCGAAGTAATATAGTGCGTGGTTATGTTATGTCATGTTAGGATAGATTATAAACTACATTGGGTTACATTTCGTGAGGTTCGGTGACGCTACAGGAAGTTAGGTGAGGTACCTGGAGGTTAGGTGAATGTTGACTGACTGACTGACTGACAATTATTAGGAAGTGGTTCCAACACGTTCACACACAACCTATACTCATACCACAAGTCCAGAATTAGAGAGGATCATGTTATTGGATATATTTTCAACGATTTACTCAGTGTCTAACCAACTCTTTAGCGATTTAAATGTGGACCTAAAATTAGGTCCGTATATTTGTTTGTCGTGGTGGTGGTGGTGGTGTGCGCCCGTCCATCAGGTTGATTAACCACCAAAACCATAACGGGTGCGGCCCTGCCGTTTCAGGGCATACACCACATCCATGGCGGTGACGGTCTTCCTTTTTGCGTGCTCGGTGTAGGTGACGGCGTCACGGATGACGTTCTCCAGAAACACCTTGAGGACGCCGCGGGTCTCCTCGTAGATGAGGCCGGATATACGTTTAACACCTCCACGCCGAGCTAGACGACGAATGGCGGGCTTGGGGATACCCTGGATGTTGTCACGAAGCACCTTACGATGACGCTTGGCGCCACCCTTTCCAAGTCCCTTGCCTCCTTTGCCTCGTCCAGTCATGTTGTTGTGGTTGCTACTACAGGTGGTCCTGGTGTGGCTTCGCCCACGGTTTGGTGGGAGTAGGTGGCGTGCTGTGGACGC
The DNA here is from genome assembly GCF_018991925.1 of Homarus americanus. Taxonomy (NCBI): domain Eukaryota; kingdom Metazoa; phylum Arthropoda; class Malacostraca; order Decapoda; family Nephropidae; genus Homarus; species Homarus americanus. The sequence continues at coordinate 11,247 of NW_024738826.1, read as the reverse complement.
AGCGGTAGTATCGTTCATCCAAGGCCGTCCCTCCCTCTTGGAGGTGGGGCGTAGCTTGCGGATGACGCATGCGGCACTCGTGGCCAATGAGGTGGCCACTGAGGTGGAGAATGTCTGTATATAAGCCCGCCCGCCTGCCGGGCCGCCCGTATTGACTATTTCGTCGTCGAGATGGCCCGTACTAAACAGACTGCCCGCAAGTCCACTGGAGGCAAGGCTCCACGGAAGCAGCTTGCCACCAAGGCAGCTCGCAAGTCCGCCCCAGCCACCGGTGGTGTCAAGAAGCCCCATCGTTACAGGCCCGGAACCGTCGCCCTTCGTGAGATCCGTCGTTACCAGAAGAGCACAGAGCTACTCATCAGGAAGCTGCCCTTCCAGCGCCTGGTGCGTGAGATCGCCCAGGATTTCAAGACTGACCTGCGCTTCCAGTCGTCTGCCGTCATGGCTCTGCAGGAAGCCTCTGAGGCTTACCTGGTGGGTCTTTTCGAGGACACCAACCTGTGTGCCATTCACGCCAAGCGCGTTACCATCATGCCCAAGGACATCCAGCTGGCCCGGCGCATCCGCGGAGAGCGTGCTTAAGTCCTCTTCCTTGGGGAAAAACAAAAAGCACAACAAAACCTACCAGACATCTATAACTCGGCCCTTCTCAGGGCCAAAGAACTGTTCTGAAGATAATTTTCATGACAATCGAAATGGTTGGTGGTCGGAGAGCGTTAATTTCGGTTACCCAAATCGCCTAACGGTAAGTTGGTAACATTCGTGGAGGTACGATTGTATAGTAGGTCATCAATTCGGGAGGTGGGTGGGTGCAACAAACAAGAGCTAGTAACAAATAAATATATAAAGAAGAAGTAAGTAAATAAATAAATAAAATAAAAGAACATACAATAAAAAAAAAAAAAAAAATTGTTTACATGAAATAGGCGTGCTGCAAACAAGAAATGAAGCCCAAACACACTCCATGTATGTCACTTTGCAGTGGGTGTACAACTACTCCACGCAGAATTTATTTATTTATTTATTATGTTTTGATTTAGTCCGGTTTCTACGCCAATAGAGAATGCAGATTATTATAATTTTTTTTTTATTTATTTCCCTCTCAATATATCACTGTCGGTAACTGTCTCTTTAACATGTAACTGTGGCTCCGATGGAGCCGATTAAGTTGTAGTAGTGGGATGGCGTGTTTGTTGTGCACAAGTAACCTCTTACTTGGAAGAGGTGTACTTGGTGACAGCCTTGGTGCCCTCAGACACGGCATGCTTGGCCAGTTCACCGGGCAGCAAGAGTCGGACAGCTGTCTGGATTTCCCGACTTGTAATGGTGGAGCGTTTGTTGTAGTGCGCCAGGCGGGAAGCCTCGGCAGCGATGCGCTCGAAGATGTCGTTCACGAAAGAGTTCATGATGGACATAGCTTTGGAGGAGACTCCTGTGTCGGGGTGCACTTGCTTCAGTACCTTGTAGATGTAGATGCTGTAGCTTTCCTTCCTCCTGCGCTTCTTCTTCTTGTCACCCTTGGCAATGGCCTTCTGGGCCTTTCCAGCCTTCTTGGCAGCCTTTCCGGAAGTTTTGGGAGGCATGGCGGCACAGTTACTCGTGGCGCGGAGCGAGAGAATTGAAAACTGGCCCGACTAACTTTTCCTTATATACCGAGCGGGCCGCTCAGGATCAGACTGGCTGCAGCTACGGCTCTCTTACATTGGTTGGGTCCGCGAGACGGCCACCTGGCCTGATCCTGAGCTTGGTATAAAAGACCAAGGTGGCGGGCGGAAATTTAACTCCTATCACGAAAAGCAGCAGCAGCAACATGTCAGGACGCGGCAAGGGAGGCAAAGTGAAGGGCAAGTCAAAGTCCCGTGCTAGCAGGGCCGGACTCCAGTTCCCCGTGGGTAGAATCCACCGTCTCTTGCGTAAGGGCAACTATGCTGAGCGCGTTGGTGCAGGTGCCCCTGTGTACCTTGCAGCCGTCATGGAGTACCTGGCAGCAGAAGTGCTCGAGCTGGCCGGTAACGCCGCCCGCGACAACAAGAAGACCCGCATTATCCCACGTCATCTTCAGCTTGCCATTCGCAATGACGAGGAGCTGAACAAGCCCCTGTCTGGAGTCACCATTGCCCAAGGGGGTGTCCTTCCTAACATCCAAGCTGTGCTCCTCCCCAAGAAGACAGAGAAGAAATAAGAACCCAAGGTTCGTTCACACAAGACAACCTAACCAAACAGGCTCCTTTCGGAGCCACAGGATATCACTTAAAGAGAGAAATATACGACATCAACGTTTTGCAGGATAACACTCTGTGGAAATTGAGTGAAATTGTTTTAGAATGGTGTAGATGTGAAGGGGTTGTGGGGGCCTGGGGTGGGGGACTTAAACGGGACTTAGAAGGGCGCAGAAGCAGAAGCAGAAGCAGCAGCAGCAGCAGCAGCCAGGGAGGCGACCTTATTTTCAGTCAGGTTCATACACAAAGAAATACATCAGATTCATTGACAGTACAGTACACATTTACCAGTGTGGGCTAGCCAATTTGGGATAAAGAGCAAGAATGTAATGTCCTCAATGAAGTAATGACATAGTTCAAGATACAATAAGTGAGGTGGCCTGAAGTCTTTGACAGTGTCACATTCAATAATATAGTGCTTTAAAGGTGTATCACAAAGTTTACATGCTGAGTGTTCCGGTATGGGTACAGCGTTACTAACGTGCCAGATGTGTCTGTATCCTAACCTAATTGTGGCCACGACTACATCACACAGGCAGGCAGGAGCAAGTTGTTTGGACACTATTCCTAGCCCCCTTGGTCCCTGTTCACCTACTGTAGCAGTAAGTAGGTACCTGTTGTAAATCGAAAGGTTGCGAATTCGTATTCAGGGAAAGTTGTTGGAGCTTCTAAACTTGAACTGACACAATCCGAGGAGTGGTGACCCGAGGATCACAGACACTATCTCTCCCTTCCTAACCTCCTGCTCCTTCCTCTGTCCTCCCAAAATTGAACCATGCTATCGCAAAGGTAATAACACAGGTAGAGACAACAACATATTTTCCTATTGTCTTATTATATATTAATAACAGAAACGCTGCCGCCATCCCGGAGGCTTTACATTGTCTCACTGTTCATTCCCTCCACAATTCTTCCTCGTACTTCTTCTTCTTTTTCTTCTTCTTCTTCTTCTTCTTCTTCTTCTTCTTCTTCTTCTTCCATGAATACTTTATTAACGGTGTATGTAAGTTTCACCATGTTTTGCACGACAGCGGTAGAGCAAAGTATATTTTGTTAGCAATAAACCAAAAGCATATTTTATGGCCTAATCATCACTACATAGAACACCACCCATAAAGCATGATACTAGTAGACCACAAAAACTGCTATAAACACCCAAAGCATATTTTATTGCCTAATCATCACTACACAGAACACCACTCATAAAGCATGATACTATTAGACCACAAACTGCTATAAACCCCAATAATAAACTATACTAGTGACTATAATTGTGTTACCCAATATTATACGAAATAATACTATAAAACATAATAATAAACACACTAATAGTGTATATTAGTGACTATAATTGTGTTACCCAATATTATACGAAATAATACTATAAAACATAATAATAAACACACTAATAGTGTATATTAGTTGAATGCACAATCTGATGAGAAGTCAAAAAAAAAAAAAACAACATAACAATAACCTAGAAAGAGTGTAGAGTATTTTTGTGCAAACTATTATACTAGTAGATGGTCTAAGATAACTGTATGTGAAGGAAAAGGTGTGCTCTCCACTCAAACTTTCTTTTTATGAAATCTCCTACTCCCCAGCTGAGCGGTACGCCCAATGGGAAACAAAACGTGGCACATAACACGCCGCCCGCCAGCTCTGGCTCGGTGAATAGGAATCAGTAATCGGGCGGAGTATAAACAACACCGCCGCCAATGTGCTCCTCCCATCTCTGAGGAAATCTGGCGGGCAACTTAGTATTATATTAGCATGTAATAATAATAACAATAATAATAATAATAATAATAATACTACTACTACTACTACTAATAATAATAATAATAATAATAATATTAATAATAATAATATTAATAATAATAACATGCAATTTCATTTTATAACACATACTAACAAAATAGTGTATAGCCTACTATACTTAACTATAATAGGTTAGGTTGCGTAGGAGGATCTAAAAAGTACAGTAGTATACACACACACACACACACACACACACACACACACACACACACACACACATACATATAGACAACAAACTAAATTAGAAACCACACGTCAGTGAAGTTATCAAATCCTCCAGTTTCCGTCTCCACCTCCTACGCCGACTCAAGTCCCTCGGTGGTCCTGCACACGAGCTCCTCAGTGTTTACACAACATTCATACTTCCCAAGCTCACCTATGCCTCCTCCACCTGGTCTTCCTCCCTAAATGCCACACAACGTAAACACCTCGAAAAAGTGCAAAAGAGGCCATGCAAGATTATTCTCTACCCTTCCTACTCCACATATCAAGAAGCGCTCAACACACTGACCCTTTAGACTCTCACTGACCATCACCACGACCTCATCTGCAAATTTGGTAAGAAGCTTCTACACCATCCCCGACACCGGCTCCTACTACCACCTGAGATCCCTAGTCCGAGAATTGCTCTTCGACACCACAACCGCATCCAGCCCAGCCCATACGTGCACGAACTGATCGCTATAAGAACAGCCCAGTCCCAACCATTGTAAAAATTATCGATAACTTGTAATAAATCAGTGTACTCACTCCCAGTAAACACTACTCCTTGCACTGTCACTATGTTGAAATGAACTGTAGTTTGAGCTTTTCCCCAGCTAGTTATTATATGTCTTATTTGTGTCACTCATGTTACTTGTATATTATTTGTAATTCGTAACCCATTCCCCAAATATGTAACTGTATATTTTCAGCCTTCTGGCTGCCAAGCTCTTTCAATAAACCGTTAAATATTATTATTATTATTATTATTATTATTTATATGTTGGCCCATACCAACTCACTCCCCTGAACCCTCCTCCCCACCGGACTATCAACAAGTTCTTGCCATAAGGTACTATCTCATTTGGCAAAGGAATGGAACCAGTGATGAATAGTGGTGAACAGTGCTTAACTCAGTGAAAAACAACTCGGCAGTTGAGTCTTACCCAAGCTAGCTAACCACCTTCACACAGTGAGGTCCCAGGTACCCAGTTATACTTCCCCTGAGACTCCACGATAGAGAGGCCTGGGACCACACCTCACCCACTTGAATGAGTGAGTCATGTCGACCACGTGGTGTCCCCAAGATGCTACGACACCACGTAGTGAATGTTTTGCTACAGCATCATCATGTGAAGTTCCTCATAACACCATCTGTGAGGTAACTGCTACATCATCAGGCCCCTCATAACGCCATCTGTGAGGGAGTTACTACACTACGTGTCTGGTGTTTAACATCTCACCTTACATTATCTACGCGTGCAAACATCAATCTGTATGTTCACTGTGTGCTCCTTCACCTTTCTCTAATGAGGGCTTTTGTTAAACCACCAATGTATGATGTACTAAGTCATTTGTGTCCAATGTATACTTTCGAAAAGCCCTTGTTTGGGGAAGGTAGGAGAGAGTAGTCGTCATTATTGTCCAAGCCACATTATTTATTTCTATATATAAGTAATGTAGGCTGGTTTTTAAATACCTCAATCCCCTAACGGTGCCGTTTGTATATTAAGAAATACCGAAGCCATACAGTACAACACCAGCCAATATGAAGTATCACTGTAACCGGCAACTGTTACTCACTCATACCTACATACATATATAGAGTCTTTACAGAATGATAGCAGACACGAGGAAGACGAACAACAAGAGGAGAAGAGTTAGAAGAAAATCAACTTCAAGCTAAGAAGAAGAATACCAAGACATTTCCTCCAAACAAGAAAACAAACACACACAATCAAGCCGACCAAACACTGAGAAACCATGGCGGAACCCAACATGCACCGGACGCTTGACCTGACTCTATCCTGCCGCATCCAGGCGAGTTGCTGCTTAAAGTCCCTCACGCAAGCGCTGTTTAGCCACTGCACCTATTCTATCCTCCTAAAATTCACTTCAATCCCCCCTGCCACTAGCATGTTATGTATGTATGTATGTATGTATGTATGAATGAATGATAACTGCAACTTTGCGTATTAAAACTCATTACTCTTACCGAAGTAATATAGTGCGTGGTTATGTTATGTCATGTTAGGATAGATTATAAACTACATTGGGTTACATTTCGTGAGGTTCGGTGACGCTACAGGAAGTTAGGTGAGGTACCTGGAGGTTAGGTGAATGTTGACTGACTGACTGACAATTATTAGGAAGTGGTTCCAACACGTTCACAAACAACCTATACTCATACCACAAGTCCAGAATTAGAGAGGATCATGTTATTGGATATATTTTCAACGATTTACTCAGTGTCTAACCAACTCTTTTGCGATTTAAATGTGGACCTAAAATTAGGTCCGTATATTTGTTTGTCGTGGTGGTGGTGGTGGTGGTGGTGGTGTGCGCCCGTCCATCAGGTTGATTAACCACCAAAACCATAAAGGGTGCGGCCCTGCCGTTTCAGGGCATACACCACATCCATGGCGGTGACGGTCTTCCTTTTTGCGTGCTCGGTGTAGGTGACGGCGTCACGGATGACGTTCTCCAGAAACACCTTGAGGACGCCGCGGGTCTCCTCGTAGATGAGGCCGGATATACGTTTAACACCTCCACGCCGAGCTAGACGACGAATGGCGGGCTTGGTGATACCCTGGATGTTGTCACGAAGCACCTTACGATGACGCTTGGCGCCACCCTTTCCAAGTCCCTTGCCTCCTTTGCCTCGTCCAGTCATGTTGTTGTGGTTGCTACTACAGGTGGTCCTGGTGTGGCTTCGCCGAATCGAATCGAAAAATGCTAGTGACAGGGGGGAAGGAGGTTCAGGAGAAGAATAAAGGGAGGATTGAAGTGAATTTTAGGAGGAGAGAACAGATGCAGTGGCTAAACACCGCTTGCGTGAGGGATTATAAGATGGGGGCAGCAGCAACAACCCGGCTGGACGCGGCAGGGAGGCGACAAGACAAGGCCAGGCTAGCGTCAGGTCAAGCGTCAGGTCAAGCGTCAGGTCAGGTGTCAGGTGCGTGTTGGGTTGGGCAATGGATGTTCAGTGCTTGGTCGGCTTGATTGTGTTTTGGTTTCTTGTGTGGAGGGGATGTCTTGGTCTTCTTAGCTTGATGTCGATTTTCTTCTCTCTCTCCTTCTCTTCTTGCTCTCTTGAATTGTCCATTCGTTTGTGTTTGGGTCTTCTTGTTCGTCTTCCTCGTATTTTAAGTCCTCATAGGTGTGGAAGAATTCAGAGAGGGAGAGGTTGACCACGTGGGCTTCAGCACCACTGGCCGCGTGGGCTTCAGCACCACGGGCCACGTGGTGTTCTTGGTTCTGTGTGGTGGGCTGCTTCTGTTGAGTTTTCTTTTCTTGGTTTTTCTTTACTGCTGGTTTTTTCTTTTCTTGGGAGCGTACAGCAAGGAGGGCCTCTTTGTAGCTCAGTTTTTTCTCAAGACGAGCCTTGGCTACCCTGCATTCCTCCTTCCATCTGGGGCAGGTCCGGTCGGCGGAGGAGTGTGGGCCACCACAGGCAACGCATTTTTTCTCTGTGTTGGGGCAGGCCGTGTAGCGGTGTCCAGGGCTGCCACACATGGAGCAGGTGTCTTCCTGCGCCTCACACTTGTTTACAGTGTGTCCATAGTGCTGGCATTTGTAACACCGTTTCGGTCTGCAGTAGGGCTTGACTGGCATAGTTACCCACGCCAGTTGAGCTTCCTTGGGTAGGGTGGAGTGGTGTCCGATGAGGGCAGTGGTGTCGGACAGCTTTTTCACAACTTGGAGCTGCTGCTCCTTGAGGAGCTCACTCAGCTCTGCTTTGTCCATGTGGGCAATTTCGGCGTGGAGATTACACCCAGCTTCAAGTTGTCCCACATGAAGGCAAACATTTTAAAAGGAATGCCGTTGATGTCTGGGATCTCCGCGAGTTGAGCGGGCATGCCCATCTCGGCGAAGGTGATCTTGATGTCACCATGGAGCTTTAGGCGTTCTACCTTGGTGACCCCCACGATCCCATTAGCTTCGAAAAACTTCTGGAGAACTAGGAGGTTTAGTTTCTTGGGGCAGGTCGGCGTGTCCGGACGTATCCGCGCCACGTTAACAAACTCGTATCCGTTCATGGTGAGGGAGAGAGAGTGTGGCTTCGCCCACGGTTTGGTGGGAGTAGGTGGCGTGCTGTGGACGCAGCGGTAGTATCGTTCATCCAAGGCCGTCCCTCCCTCTTGGAGGTGGGGCGTAGCTTGCGGATGACGCATGCGGCACTCGTGGCTAATGAGGTGGCCACTGAGGTGGAGAATGTCTGTATATAAGCCCGCCCGCCTGCCGGGCCGCCCGTATTGACTATTTCGTCGTCGAGATGGCCCGTACTAAACAGACTGCCCGCAAGTCCACTGGAGGCAAGGCTCCACGGAAGCAGCTTGCCACCAAGGCAGCTCGCAAGTCCGCCCCAGCCACCGGTGGTGTCAAGAAGCCCCATCGTTACAGGCCCGGAACCGTCGCCCTTCGTGAGATCCGTCGTTACCAGAAGAGCACAGAGCTACTCATCAGGAAGCTGCCCTTCCAGCGCCTGGTGCGCGAGATCGCCCAGGATTTCAAGACTGACCTGCGCTTCCAGTCGTCTGCCGTCATGGCTCTGCAGGAAGCCTCTGAGGCTTACCTGGTGGGTCTTTTCGAGGACACCAACCTGTGTGCCATTCACGCCAAGCGCGTTACCATCATGCCCAAGGACATCCAGCTGGCCCGGCGCATCCGCGGAGAGCGTGCTTAAGTCCTCTTCCTTGGGGAAAAACAAAAAGCACAACAAAACCTACCAGACATCTATAACTCGGCCCTTCTCAGGGCCAAAGAACTGTTCTGAAGATAATTTTCATGACAATCGAAATGGTTGGTGGTCGGAGAGCGTTAATTTCGGTTACCCAAATCGCCTAACGGTAAGTTGAATAAAATAAAAGAACATACAATAAAATAAAATAAAATGTTTTTTTACATGAAATAGGCATGCTGCAAACAAGAAATGAAGCCCAAACACACTCCATGTATGTCACTTTGCAGTGGGTGTAAAAGTACTCCACGCAGAATTTATTTATTTATTTATTATGTTTCGATTTAGTCCGGTTTCTACGCCAATAGAGAATGCAGATTATTATAATTTTTTTTTTTATTTATTTCCCTCTCAATATATCACTGTCGGTAACTGTCTCTTTAACATGTAACTGTGGCTCCGATGGAGCTGATTAAGTTGTAGTAGTGGGATGGCGTGTTTGTTGTGCACAAGTAACCTCTTACTTGGAAGAGGTGTACTTGGTGACAGCCTTGGTGCCCTCAGACACGGCATGCTTGGCCAGTTCACCGGGCAGCAAGAGTCGGACAGCTGTCTGGATTTCCCGACTTGTAATGGTGGAGCGTTTGTTGTAGTGCGCCAGGCGGGAAGCCTCGGCAGCGATGCGCTCGAAGATGTCGTTCACGAAAGAGTTCATGATGGACATAGCTTTTGAGGAGACTCCTGTGTCGGGGTGCACTTGCTTCAGTACCTTGTAGATGTAGATGCTGTAGCTTTCCTTCCTCCTGCGCTTCTTCTTCTTGTCACCCTTGGCAATGGCCTTCTGGGCCTTTCCAGCCTTCTTGGCAGCCTTTCCGGAAGTTTTGGGAGGCATGGCGGCACAGTTACTCGTGGCGCGGAGCGAGAGAATTGAAAACTGGCCCGACTAACTTTTCCTTATATACCGAGCGGGCCGCTCAGGATCAGACTGGTTGCAGCTACGGCTCTCTTACATTGGTTGGGTCCGCGAGACGGCCACCTGGCCTGATCCTGAGCTTGGTATAAAAGACCAAGGTGGCGGGCGGAAATTTAACTCCTATCACGAAAAGCAGCAGCAGCAACATGTCAGGACGCGGCAAGGGAGGCAAAGTGAAGGGCAAGTCAAAGTCCCGTTCTAGCAGGGCCGGACTCCAGTTCCCCGTGGGTAGAATCCACCGTCTCTTGCGTAAGGGCAACTATGCTGAGCGCGTTGGTGCAGGGGCCCCTGTGTACCTTGCAGCCGTCATGGAGTACCTGGCAGCAGAAGTGCTCGAGCTGGCCGGTAACGCCGCCCGCGACAACAAGAAGACCCGCATTATCCCACGTCATCTTCAGCTTGCCATTCGCAATGACGAGGAGCTGAACAAGCTCCTGTCTGGAGTCACCATTGCCCAAGGGGGTGTCCTTCCCAACATCCAAGCTGTGCTCCTCCCCAAGAAGACAGAGAAGAAATAAGAACCCAAGGTTCGTTCACACAAGACAACCTAACCAAACAGGCTCCTTTCGGAGCCACAGGATATCACTTAAAGAGAGAAATATACGACATCAACGTTTTGCAGGATAACACTCTATTTTACGTGTAATTAGCATAGTAATGTGGAAATTGAGTGAAAATGTTTTAGAATGGTGTAGATGTGAAGGGGTACTGCGGGGGCCTGGGGTGGGGGACTTAAACGGGACTTAGAAGGGCGCAAGAAGCAGCAGCAGCAGCCAGGGAGGCGACCTTATTTTCAGTCAGGTTCATACACAAAGAAATACATCAGATTCATTGACAGTACAGTACACATTTACCAGTGTGGGCTAGCCAATTTGGGATAAAGAGCAAGAATGTAATGTCCTCAATGAAGTAATGACATAGTTCAAGATACAATAAGTGAGGTGGCCTGAAGTCTTTGACAGTGTCACATTCAATAATATAGTTCTTTAAAGGTGTATCACAAAGTTTACATGCTGAGTGTTCCGGTATGGGTACAGCGTTACTAACTTGCCAGATGTGTCTGTATCCTAACCTAATTGTGGCCACGACTACATCACACAGGCAGGCAGGAGCAAGTTGTTTGGACACTATTCCTAGCCCCCTTGGTCCCTGTTCACCTACTGTAGCAGTAAGTAGGTACCTGTTGTAAATCGAAAGGTTGCGAATTCGTATTCAGGAAAGTTGTTGGAGCTTCTAAACTTGAACTGACACAATCCGAGGAGTGGTGACCCGAGGATCACAGACACTATCTCTCCCTTCCTAACCTCCTGCTCCTTCCTCTGTCCTCCCAAAATTGAACCATGCTATCGCAA
>NW_024738825.1:0-10188 GCF_018991925.1 Homarus americanus | reverse complement strand
CCAGGTACACCTCAGACACTCCCAGGTACACCTCAGACACTCCCAGGTACACCTCAGTCACTCTCAGGTGCACCTCAGACACTCCCAGGTGCACCTCAGACACTCCTAGGTGCACCTCAGACACTCCCAGGTGCACCTCCAACACTCCCAGATACACCTCCGACACTCCCAGGTACACCTCTGATACTCCCAGGTACACCTCTGATACTCCAAGGTACACCGCTGACACTCCCAGGTACACCTCTGACACTCCCAGGTACACCCCTGACACTCCCAGGTACTCCTCTGACACTCCCAGGTACTCCTCTGACACACCCAGGTACACCGCTGACACTCCTAGATACACCTCACTGACAGGTACACTTCCTATACTCCCAAGTACACCTCTCACACTCCCAGGTACACCTCTGACACTCCCAGGTGCTTCACTGACACTCCCTGGTACTCCTCTGACACACTAGGTACACCTCAGACACTCCCAGGAACACCTCAGACACTCACAGGTACACCTCAGACACTCCCAGGTACACCCCTGACACTCCCAAGTACACCTCAGACACTCCCAGGTACACCTCAGACACTCCCAGGTGCACCTCAGACACTCCCAGGTGCACCTCAGACACTCCCAGGTGCACCTGGGACACTCCCAAGTACACCACTGACACTCCCAGATACACCTCTGACACTCCCAGATACACCTCAGACACTGACAGGTACACTTCCGATACTCCCAGGTACACCTCTCACGCTCCCAGGTACACCTCTGATACTCCCAGGTACTCCACTGACACTCCCTGGTACTCCTCTGACACTCCCAGGTACACCTCAGACACTCCAAGGAACACCACAGACACTCACAGGTACACCTCTGACACTCACAGGTACACCTCTGACACTCCCAGGTACACCTCTGGCCTCCTGGTACACCTGACACTTCCAGGTACGCCTCCGACACTCTCAGGTACACCTCTGACACTCTCAGGTACAACTCTGACACTTCCAGGTATCCCTCAGACACTCCCAGGCACACCTCAGACACTCCCAGGTACACCTCAGACACTCCCAGGTGCACCTCAGACACTCCCAGGTTCACATCAGACACTCCCAGGTACACCACTGACACTGCCAGGTACACCTCAGATACTCCCAGGTATACAACTGACACTCCCAGGTACACCACTGACACTCCCAGGTGCACCTTTGACACTACCAGGCACACCTCTGACACTCCCAGGTACACCACTGACACTGCCAGGTACACCTCAGACACTCCCAGGTATACAACTGACACTCCCAGGTACACCACTGACACTCCCAGGTGCACCACTGACACTCCCAGGTACACCTCTGACACTCCCAGGTGCACCTCTGACACTCCCAGGTACAACTCTGACACTCCTAGGTACACCTCCTGAATCGGCTGCTTGTCCAATTAACCAGTCCGTTCACACATATTTATATTTGGGTTTTAAGTAACGAAACCCAAACGGTAGTTCCTTTGTTTTATTATAAAAGGTTATATATATAATTCCCGAGTGTATATCAACCGTAAGTCTCACTGTCTAGGAGTGAATGAGAAAGGGACGGCGTTTATGTATGATAAACGTTTGGTCACGTCCTTTGATATGAGTTGAGGTGAGCTACTGAAGCTTAGGGGCATCGCAGTGCGTGCTTACAGAAATGCTGAGCTATGGGTCTCGCCCTCTTGGGTAAGTTGCCCGCTCACGTGTCAATCTCATGTCTTACTCATAGACAGTGGAAAGTTACAGGGTGGTGAATCTGAATATAATATCAGATGTATTGACCCATTTATATAATACGTTCTGTTGATGAGACAGGGGCCTATTACATCGCTCGGTCACCTACCAGCCGAGCTCCGTGAGGCCTAAATAACTCACAGAGTACAGTACATCCTAGACAACCCTAACCATGTTATAAACAGATATGTAGACACTAAGCTGGGGAAATTACTGTAGGGGTATTCTCTACTACAGGGGACCTAGACTTTTGTGTCGTACGGGTTAGTATGTTATGAACAATGTTGAATTTGGATGATACTGCCCGGTAATAACAGAACAGGAACATTATTGCCAGAATTAACAGAATAGAGGGAATCGTAAGACTTGGTAGTGCAAATTCCCGTGACAGGTAAAATGGCAAGTTATTATTCAAATCAGCAAAATGTGTCTCGTTCAAGAAAGCTAACACTTTTAATTTCTCTGATACTATTTGAATATCCTTGATAGTGAAATTCATTATAGGAAGTGGAATTAAAGCAGACTTGAGTTTTCGATTTAACGCAAAATGCTGATGAGTAGGCAAGGTCCGTAATGTACTACAAGTGATTTCACAGTAATCAGGAGCCTTGTAATGCCCTTTCACAACTAGCTGCTTAACACCATTTTGGCATTTTAAAATTACAGTAGTGAGATTTGGAAAGAACAAATACTGCACATTCTGAAGGTGAGCGTGGAACACAGTCTTTAGACTAACTGGCCTATAACTGCATTGCGCTAACGCTGTGCGTACATTTGGTTGTATGACTGCCAATTCACATATTCCATCTGCAGCAGGAATAAATGCAAACAATGTAGGCTGGACATACGTGTAGGTGTAGATAAGACGACTTACACCGTGACAGTACCTCAGAATCCTCTATTGATAACAATGAATATTCTTCATCTACTAAGAAAGTTCTTTAGGCCTATCTAGGGTATACAGTGTGTCGTTCACAAACCAGGGGAAGGGTTCTAAATGCCATGCATTAAACTCATGTTGCCCTCGCATAGGAATGTGGATCAGAATTGCATTGTGCGTGAGGGTTGACTCCAACAGTGGGTAATGATATTGAACCTCATTGTCATTGAAAATAGGAGTTAAATGATACCGCAACTTGGCTATTTTTAAAGCTTCAAGAAGCGTCTGCACAGGCACAAGCTTCGCGTCCACACGTCCTATCCCGGCATCTACAATGCTGTCTATTAGTTCATTTTTAGAGGTTACAATTTTATGAACTGAAATTTCAGCAGCATGCAAATATTCTGTGAAGTAAAGGAGCCATTCTAACGTCGGGATTGCTTTCTGTAACCTAGTAACAATCCTCGAAACTTGGTTAGACTCCATTATGATTGCATTAACCTTTGATTCTAGAGCAGTAATCGCGTGAAAGGTTTGAGAAATAACACGATTCTGTTGAGATACAGCTTGAACGACAACGTTCATGAAACTATTGTCGAATTCATCGAAGCTGTGCTGAGACCATGAAGAATGTCCAATGCTGATTGTAGTTGGCCGTCGACGTTTTCCATCTGACGCGAAAGTACGAGTTAACTTCTACTCGCAGAACGTAGTTTCATACAATAGTCATTTGGGACATTTTGCTTCTGAACAGTCTGTAAGGATGTATCAATCACATTATCATCAACTGGAGGTAAGACATTTATCTGGGTCTTCTTCAGACGATCCGCGTGCACGACATCTGCGATCTGTGCATTAGGCTTCCATATTTTGAATTTGTTGCCTGCTTCTTTTGAGATTATGCGGAATGGACCAGAAAATTTCGCCGAAAGTTTGGAGTTCCTTTCAGGTACCTGTAACATAACAGCGTCCCCAACGTTCAGTGCGATAGGTTTAGCATGTTTATGTTGTTTGATGATCATTTCGGCGCGTGACGCCGCTAGCTGTGATCGTACTTGGTTATGAATTTCTGTAAAGACATGAATTTGTTTTGCCGCAAAATCATCCGTATTATATACCGGGTATGGCGCCTCTGTAAGGATGTCGTAAGGCAGACGTTTATCTGTGCCATAGACAATATAGTAGGGTGTTTTGCCCGTAGAGCTATTAACTGACCCATTAATCGACGCTGCAACCTGCGGTAACCAATCCTCCCATGCGTATTGAAAACCATTAACGATTGGACGCAGTATTTCTAGGATTTTACGATTGGTTCTTTCAACAAGGCCATTAGCCTGTGGATGATAAGCTGTCACAAAAGTTTGTTTAATTCCATATTGTAAACATATATGCTCTATTAGCTCATTCTTGAACTCTGTTCCATTATCAGAGAGTAGAACTTTAGGCGTAGTATATGGACATATGAGATTCATCACTAATGCATAGGCTACTGCTTCGGCCGTTTTGCTTTTTAGTGGGATCAAGACCACGAACCTGGAAAAATGATCCACACACACTAAGACGTATCCTGATCCCTGATGACTCATTGGGAGTTATAACACATCAACAGCGACTGTGTCAAACGGACGGTCTGGTGTAGGATATTGTAGAATCGGGGCAGGTGATCCTGTTGATCTTTTATGTTGAGCACATGCCAAACAATTAGCTATGTGTAATTCTATGTCTTTCTTCATAGTGTTCCAGAAATACTTCTTTCGTAAATCCGCTAAGCATTTATCACGACCTTGGTGACCTGCTTGTGGGACATCGTGGAACAATGTCATTACTGCTTTGCACAACGTGTCAGGTACGACTATTTGAGACACATTACCCTCAGGAGATTTTCTCGTCCTATTGAGTATGGTATGTCGTAATTCAGACTGACTTAAGGGAAGAAATAACTTGGGGAGTTTAACATCCTCGCCCGATTCGAGAGCAAAAATAACAGCTGACCAATATGGGTCGCGTCGTTGCTCATCTTCCAGCTGCGAAAGAGTGAATGTTGATACAGGCATAACTGGTGCTATATTTCTTGACAGAGCGTCGGCGACAACATTCGCCCTCCCAGGTAAATACCTAAATTCGGGGTCAAACTCTTGAATTGTCAGATACCAGCGTGCTAATCTGCCTGATAAGTTTCTGCCATGGAACAGTTCGGTGACTGCCGCATGATCAGTAAAAACAGTTATCTTGTAGCCAAAGATAATGTCTTTGAACTTCTGAAGTGCCCACACAACGGCTAACGTTTCTATGTCGTCGCCGAATAACGTGTTTCAGCATCGATTAGTTTGCGACTTGCAAATGCTATCACTCTAAACTTCCCACGCGTGTCCTCTTGCATGAGCACTGCTCCGACTCCAATTCCGGGAGCGTCAGTACAGAGAGTGAAAGGTTGAGTGTAGTCTGGGAATGCTAGAACCGGGGCATTGGTTAGCGCTGTCTTCAATGCCGTAATACTTTCCTCGTGTTCAGCATCCTATATAAACACTGCATCTTTTTTTGAGCAACCTCGTTCGGGCCGATGCTAATGTTGAATAGTCCTTGATAAAGGAACGATTATAACCAGATAATCCGAGAAGGCTACGCACATGATCATTTGAGGTAGGACGCGGGAACTGAGATACAGCTTTGACTTTATCATTAACTGTGTGTATGCCCTCACCGTCAACTACATGACCAAGGAAATGGATTCTGGATTTAAAAAACTCGCACTTTGAGAGTTTTATTTTGAGGCCTGCTGTGGAAAGTTTGGCCAAAACTTCACGCAGTTTTATCAGATGGGAATCGGCGTCCTTACTGACTACTATTAGATCATCCAAATAAGCGCAGACTGTGTTACCAATTAGTCCGGCAAACAGGGTGTTGATCATTTACGCGCCTGAAATCTATGACAGGGCGCCATCCACCATCCTTTTTCGGGACGAGGAATAATGGGCTATT
This sequence comes from Homarus americanus, assembly GCF_018991925.1. NCBI lineage: Eukaryota > Metazoa > Arthropoda > Malacostraca > Decapoda > Nephropidae > Homarus > Homarus americanus. The sequence goes on along the minus strand of NW_024738825.1, from coordinate 4,572 downwards.
AAAGGGGGATTTTGAGTGTCTAATGACATTCTCATCTAACATACCCTGTACCATATCTTGCACTACAGCGCGCTGGCTATGAGTTAGTCTATAAGCTGGTACGTAAATAGGGTTGGTTCCTTCCTTTAACGCTATATGATGGGATGTTAAATCTGTCTGACCTAGCGTTTCCCCTGGCAAGGCTACTATTTCAGTAGTCGGCAAGCAGCTCTAACAGGCGTGTCTTGCCCTGAGGATGATCGATCACCTTGACATGTGGTGTTATTTGATCTATCCTGGCCAGTCGAGTCTGTTGGCAATTCGCAACAATACCTCGAATTAGGAATTTATTTGGTTGCACTTCGACATTGCTGTGATATCTATAAAATCACACACATAACATCCTTTCTTTAATTTCTTGATAATGTGAAATTGCTCCCGCAATCCCGTAGACTTGTGTGTGTGTCTCACAGTAGACACAGCTGATTCCAAGGTCCGGTGATTGGGTCAATGCTCACAAAAATCCTGAGTACAGCAAACCGCCGCTAATTGTTACACAACGTCATCCACAACACCATACCTCAGAATGCTGAGACCATCTCTCAGACCGGATGTGTCATCATCACTAGGGTGGGTGCTGGGTGCTGGTAACTGGGGGTTGTTCACGCCATACGAAAGAATTTTGTTGACAGGATGTTGATTGATGACTAGTCTCAACAACTGCAGTCACGTCCTGTCACACCCTGGGCAGTGAACGAATCATTTGCAGAAACTAATGTTCACTTTAGCTCACAGGATTTTTGCGTTGGTGAATTCCTCATTCTGGTAATGGAGAGTACTCTTCATCATTGCAGGTACTATCTTCCAACTCTTGCTGCTGTAATCACGCTGGGAAGGTGTGTGGTTGAGGTCGAGATATATCTCTGACGCATGATCCGCCTTCCTCTTAATAGGATTGGTAGACAACACCTTCGTCCTAGCGGTGAGCATAGGTTCAGAATGACTCATTGCTGTGTAGGAAACACCTTTAAACGTAACACTATTATTACGTGGATGAACATCTATCATGTTCTTTCGAAGAGTTGGTAGACCAAGTAACCCGTCAGCTGGCAAATTGAACTGCTGAACTATATAAAAGTCCGCGTAGAAGGGCGTACCACGTCTTGAGAATCTGAGTGGTAACGTCACCATTCCTTTGATGCTCAGCTGAGTACCTGAAACTCCTTCGAGCTCAGCGTTACTAGGCCTCCATTTGAATTTGCGGTGAGAGAATTTACGTTGTAACTCGTGATATGATGTCAAGGCCAATACATTAGCGCAAGCACCTGTGTCTATATCAAGAGCCAATCTGGTATTATCCACTCTCACCGGTACTGACAACACTTCCACTTTTCTAAGCGCCGCTATAGAAGTGCTGTGAGGAGGGGCGGGAATTTCCCTATCTATCCCTCTCCTTGGTGTAGTGTGCGCTGGTCTTCCCCCGATGACTTGTCCTGGGGACGTTTCTGCTTGCGCCTATACGACACCTCCGTTTCACTTAGGTCCACTCCCCTAGCTTTTATTAGAATATCGCACTCATGTGAACTATGAGATGTCGATTTGTGAAGAGCGCACCATTTGCGCGCTGTCTGGGTAGGAGGAGGAGGTGCTGCTTTAGCTCCCTGTCTGTTTGACCTTGAGAATGGCTTTGCACCGGGTGTGGCTTTGTTTGCACTATTACCTCGGAGCTGAAAACAATCTTCCATTACGTGGCCACGTTTATTACAATGTGCGCATCGTAACGATGTTTTCTGTTTATATGTTCGGCGGGGAGGAGCGATCGGAGCTAAGTGTGTCGCGTAAGGAGTCTGGGAGTGAGGCATCTGAGACTGCTGGGGTTGTGGTGACGTCACTGAGGGCTGCGCCAGTAAGGGGCCCGTAGCCTGGGGACAGAGCTTGTTTGCGTATTCCACCATATCCAAGGGTGGTTCATACTGTACTTCCTGTGCCCGGCTATATTAGGGAACACGGACGGAAAGAAGAAAACTTATTAGTTCTATCAACGTTTCCACGTTTTCTGGCGGCATATCACCCTGTGAGTTGTACCAGCCTGATGACCGGAAGGTCGCTTGCATGTCCTGGCGAACCTGGCCCGCGATGTCAACAGCGTCAACGGGTGTTTCGTTTCGTATACCTGGAATACAGCGATCCAACCATCTGAAGATCCATTGCAGTTGGCCCAGCTGTGACCTACCCCCAAAAATCCCAATTAGCGTTCGCTTGAACTTTTCATAGTCAGGGCTTTGTAAACCAAACGCATTTAAACGACTGCCTGCATAGGAACCCTGCGTTATATGGGAACGTACATATGCTTTCTTATCTTCGTCAGTCGTTATGTGACTATTGCGCATGCTATCTTCACATGCACGAATAAAATGTGCGACCCTATAATCGTCTTGTCCCGTGAAATTTCGAACATAATCGCCGCGCTGCATGATATTAATGACAGTATCAGCTGTAGGTGTGTTAGTGAGGGTGTGAGGGTTAGACGAAGCCATTTTAGTGTTAGTATTAAGCAAATTAGTATTCTTACTCTTAACAGAAGGCTGGGTTAATAAGGTTGTTACCGATTTAGCAACAGACACACTATCACCTGTAACAGGGGTAACTGCTTTAGTATACTTAGGTGAGGTACTATAGTGATTACCAGACCGTAGGGTACGACGGTTTAAGTCGTCAAATGATTCGTCTATAACTTTCTCACTACTTCCTACCGACTCATTTAACTGTGTTCCATACTCAAAATCTATGTCAGTCTGGGCTTGATCATTGATGAGTTGGTTATCAGCAAATAGTTGCGCTAGGCGTTCGATTTCATCTACATTAGACATGGGAAACTTAGAAATTATCTATTAGCCCCCTTAGGTCAATGAATACTTAACAGTAAGTAGATCACTTGCCTCTCATTTACAAGACAATGAATATTAATTGTAGTTAATTTTTAAACTATCAATAAGAAGACAGACACTTACAACTACTGTAAATTATAGGATTTCAATACATTAATCTTACATTCGACACTTTATCATTGAAATAATCCTATCCGACGAACCTATGGGTGTGAAGATATCTCTCGAACGTGTTCATGTGTGTAAAACTATGTAATTTAAATACCTATTTATACAGAGTAGTACGTCTGTATAGAAAATGTGAATCCTTCAAAAGTTCTGAGTGGAGTGGTGGGTGGGGTGTGGGCGTTGCCTCTCCCTAGGATGCGCGCGCTGCTGCTGGTTTCCTTGGCAACGAGATGACACTTCTGCTTTGGTGAGAGACGAGTCCACTTGATTTAGGTGAGTTCCTCCTCCGGCGATCAGAAAACAGATGATTGGTTATCACACTCGTCGTTCGCTGGCGAAAACTGCCGTGTGCTAATTCTTTCACAGTTCCACGTATATATGGAGATCTGTATGATGACACCGGAATTCGTAATTCGCGCTGACGACACGACAATACTGCTCAGCTGCTAGTGAAATACCAATTGAATTCCAGGTTACGAAACTGTTGTTCAACACTGCAACACTGTAATGTCTAGGGAATGCTGAGTGGAGTCTATCTCAACCGGCTCAATCTGGATGTGTACCAACAGGCTGTAATATTTGTATATTACGAATTCTGCACGTATTTGTATGTGACAGAGATAAGGAGCGCTCACTACATATCGTCTCAATACGGGATATAGTTTTAAACACTCGGATTATGTAACGCGTCACTGCTGTGTGGTTTCTTGTTTTTCACAAGACACAGACGGATGATACGACTACCAGTTTGAAGAATCCGTACACACCGCTTGCCACCTATATGAATCGGCTGCTTGTCCAATTAACCAGTCCGTTCACATATATTTATATTTGGGTTTTAAGTAACGAAACCCAAACGGTAGTTCCTTTGTTTTATTATAAAAGGTTGTATATATAATTCCTGAGTGTATATCAACCGTAAGTCTCACTGTCTAGGAGTGAATGAGAAAGGGACGGCGTTTATGTATGATAAACGTTTGGTCACGTCCTTACGATATGACTTGAGGTGAGCTACTGAAGCTTAGGGGCATCGCAGTGCGTGCTTACAGAAATGCTGAGCTATGGGTCTCGCCCTCTTGGGTAAGTTGCCCGCTCACGTGTCCATCTCATGTCTTACTCATAGACAGTGGAAAGTTACAGGGTGGTGAATCTGAATAATATCAGATGCTATTGACCCATTATATATAATACGTTCTGTTGATGAGACAGGGCCTATTACTTCTGGCCACTCCCTATCTCTAAGTATGAACCTGGTCCTCCTATCTCTAAAGTATGAACCCTGGCCACTCCCTATCTCTAAAGTATGAACCCTGGCCACTCCCTGTCTCTAAAGTATGATCCCTGGCCACTCCCTATCTCTAAAGTATGAACCCTGGCCACTCCCTATCTCTAAAGTATGAACCCTGGCCACTCCCTATCTCTAAAGTATGAACCCTGGTCACTCCCTATCTCTAAAGTATGAACCCTGGCCACTCCCTATCTCTAAAGTATGAACCCTGGCCACTCCCTATCTCTAAAGTATGAACCCTGGTCACTC
>NW_024738824.1:0-8712 GCF_018991925.1 Homarus americanus | reverse complement strand
AAGGGTGATTATGGCGCTGACATCACGCGGGTAGTGTTAGCCAACCATCTCTCACTCACACCACACACACCCGCTCCTAACTTCCCCTCTCAGAACTCACGGGTGAATAAAATAAAAAACTCTCATCTTTACCTCTAAACACATGCTGATAGCTTAACTCAGGTGTTTCCCTTCACAAACACAAATGACATGAAAACACACATTGTGCCCAAACGACAATGGTCACCTGCAGGTCGGCGGAACAAAGTAATGGCGTAAATGAGTGTTAATGAGACGCAGATGCCAGGTGAGGTAAGACACGCTACAATGGTGTGTGTGTGTGTGTGTGTGTATACGTAAGAGTGAAAGAGAGAGCAGTGCTTGCCATCACCCAGAAGAGGAGCATCATGACGGTCTCGGAGTCACAATAACAATAACTTCAGCAATACCCTCCACACTCAGCTCTTGTTAGACCCCCAGACAACACTGACAAGCTGAGACGAGACGAAAGGAAGGAAGAGAGAAAATGGAGATGGAAAGGGAAGGGACTGAACTGAACCCACAAGATATATTTCTAACCCACGCTATATTTCAAGCCCACACTAGATTTCTAACTCACGATATATTTCTAACTCACGCTATATTTCTAACCAATGATATTTTTCTAACCCATGATATGTTTCTAACCCATGATATTTTTCTAACCCATGCTATGTTTCTAACCCATGATGTTTTTCTAACCCATGATATATATCTAACCCATCATACTTTTAATAGATATTTTTTCTTTGCATGAAACAGTAGCCATCAATTAAACACTTATAAAGGTAATTGTTACTGTGGGGATAGAAATAATAGCACGAGTATTTCCACCCAGTTAAGAGTGAGATCTGTTACGATAATGGCAGAGGGATGTTTGGCTTAGTACAGTGCACACCTCTCCTCTCCTCTCCTCTCTCTCCTCTCCTCTTCTCTCCTCTCCTCCTTTTTTTCTCCTTCTTTGATTCTTAACTTCCTTTCTCTATGCACAATTTACCTCGTCTGTCTGTCTCTAGACTTCCCACTATTTACAACTTATTTTTCTCTACCTCCTTCCTCCCTACAATTAACCTCTTTCTCTGTCTCTTCCTCCCTACAATTAACCTCTTTCTCTGTTTCTTCCTCCCTACAATTAACCTCTTTCTCTGTCTCTTCCTCCCTACAATTAACCTCTTTCTCTGTCTCTTCCTCCCTACAATTAACCTCTTTCTCTGTCTCTTCCTCCCTACAATTAACCTCTTTCTCTGTCTCTTCCTCCCTACAATTAACCTCTTTCTCTGTCTCTTCCTCCCTACAATTAACCTCTTTCTCTGTCTCTTCCTCCCTACAATTAACCTCTTTCTCTGTCTCTTCCTCCCTACAATTAACCTCTTTCTCTGTCTCTCCCTCCCTACAATTACCCTCTTTCTCTGTTTCTTCCTCCTTACAATTAACCTCTTTCTCTGTCTCTTCCTCCCTACAATTAACCGCTTTCTCTGTCTCTTCCTCCCTACAATTAACCTCTTTCTCTGTCTCTTCCTCCTTACAATTAACCTCTTTCTCTGTCTCTTCCTCCCTACAATTAACCTTTCTGTTTCTTCCTCTTACACTAACCTCTTTCTGTCTCTTCCTCCCTACACCAACTCCTCTGTCTCCCTCCCCCTACAATTAACCTCTTTTCTCTGTTTCCTTCCTCCCCATAATTAACCTCTTTTCTCTGTCTCCTTCCTCCCTTGCTAATTAACTCCTTTCTCTGTCTCTTCCCTCCCCATATCCAACCTCTTTTCTCTGTCTCTTCCTCCCTACAATTAACTCCTTTCTGTCTCTCCCTCCCCTACAATTAACCTCCTTTCTCTGTTTCTTCCCTCCTCATAATTAACCACTTTCTGTCTCTTCCTCCTACAATTAACTCCTTTTCTCTGCTCCCTTCCTCCCTACACTAACCTCTTTTCTGTCTCTTTCCTCCTACAATTAAACTCTTCTGTCTCTTCCTCCCTACAATTAACCTCTTTCTCTGTTTCTTCCTCCTTACAATTAACCTCTTTCTCTGTCTCTTCCTCCCTACAATTAACCACTTTCTCTGTCTCTTCCTCCTTACGATTAACCTTTTTCTCTGTCTCTTCCTCCCTACGATTAACCTCTTTCTCTGTCTCTTCCTCCCTACGATTAACCTCTTTCTCTGTCTCTCCCTCCCTACAATCAACCTCTTTCTCTGTCTCTCCCTCCCTACAATTAACCTCTCTCTCTCTCTCTCTCTCTCTTACCATATACCATTCTTAACTACCCACTTCGCCGTCTCTAAGTACCAGGGGAAGTACAAAACAACAGCGGCTACACGCAAGACTGACTCTGTGCACAATTATATAAAAAAAACTTCCTTGAGCATTACAGATCAGGGAACTGTTTTCCTCCTATATTATAGTTCCAGGTTATATGACAGTGATATGTACACAGCGAGATTTCCTGTGGTGAGAGCTATGAGGAAGAGGAGGATGAGGAGAAGGGGTTGGGAGGAAGAATAAGAATAAAAGGAAGAGGAGGAGGAAAAAGGGGAGTAAGAAGATGTTGATGAGGAGGAAGAGGAGGAGGAAGATGGTGTAGAGGAAAAGGAGGAAAAATAAGAAGAGGAGGAAAAAAAGGGGGAAGAAGAAAAGGAAGAAGAGGAGGAGGAGGAGGAGGGGGGGAAAGGAGGAGTGGAAAGAAGAAGAGAAGAAGGAAGAATAGGATTAGGAAGTACAAGAACAGAAAGAAAAAGAATAGGAGTAGTAATAAAAGAAAAAGAGGAATAATAAGAATAAGAGGAATAGGAAGGAAGAGGATGTTGGTGTGTCAATGTTACGCAGGCGACTAACAGCTGCATCACGAGTATGTTTTTTTTCTCTCAAGGTTTTCAAGGGGGGAGAGACTACGACGTGTAGGTCATCAGTGCACTGGAGTAATGCAAGTAAGAGGAACTAGACAACGGTGATGGTAGTGCTGGGATTAGAGAAAGGGATCACGGTGATTTGCGTATCTGGTCGCGGGTGTCCCTTGTCCTAGTGGGCGTAACTCGCCAAAAAAAAAAAAAAATAGAACTGACAGGATTTATGGGAGGAATGGGCCAAAAATTGCATAGTTTGTCAGGGATGATTCGTAATTGAGTTTTAGAGGTATTGGAGGTTAGATTACCCGCGTGTGTCGTGACAATATGATCGAGGTAGAAAGTGGAGGTGCTGTTAAGATCACCTGGGAGGTAAGTGCAAAGGGAGGCTCCTAGTGATATGTGGGGACGAAGTATATAGTGTTGTCTGAGACGTCTGGTTATGAGATGGTTCTATTTGTGGTTACAGAGAGCCCTGAGGCACCCCGGCATCCGTGGAAAAGTAACCGAAATCAATGAAAATTATTATGAGACTTTTAGCAACACAACACTCTCCTTCTGTCCTACAGTGTCGCCGGGCCACCGTCAGTAGAACCAGTTGTAGATGCGTACTTAGTTTTATAGATGTGGAAGTGAAGACGGTCAGGTGAAGTGCTGGCCACGCTGCCTCCTTGTGTTACGTATACTTAGTATATTCACTATGCTGTACCCATACTGCTCCTAACTGAGACTCAGGGAGGAGGGCTGGAGGAGGTACAGATTAATATGCATAAACTAAATTAAAAAAGAAGTTCCCAAAGAGGTGAAAAAAAAGAGGACTCATCAGAGGATCGTCACCAACCCTCAGACATGACGATAACACTACGATTGATTAATTGATTTTATGTAATTGTATGGACATGTTCTTCTAAGATAATCATAGTCATTTGACCACACACACACACACACACACACACACACATTGTCGACCTAGTCGACCACAATATAATCATAAACAAAGCTATTGACCTCGGGCTTCGGAGAAGTCTCATACCATAGCTTACAGACTTCCTCAGTGACCGACGCCAAGCTGTACGCTTCCGAGGGGCTGTCTCCACCCTTCAGTCACTCACCTGTGGCGTCCCCCAAGGCACCAAGATGGGACCACTCTGCTTCCTTATGCTCATCAATGATGCCCTAAGAGAAGCCCCTGCTCGCTGGAAATATGTCGACGCCTCCACCATTGGGATCAGCGTCAACAATTCCGCTCCCAACTATACCGCCCTTCAGGATTTATTGAACAGTCTCCAAAACTGGGCCACCAACAACCATGTCACCATCAACCATACCAAGACAATGGTTATGCACATCAACCTCTCCTCCGACATTGTCCCACCTCCTTCCATTACCCTAGGTCCGAACACACTCCAGGTTGTAGATTCCACGAAGCTCCTCGGCGTCACCATAGACAACAAACTAAATTGGAAACCACACGTCAGCGAAGTTGTCAAATCCTCCAGTTTCCGTCTCCACCTCCTCCGCCGACTCAAGTCCCTCGGAGTTCCTGCACCCGAGCTCCTCAGTGTTTACACAACATTCATACTTCCCAAGCTCACCTATGCCTCCCCCACCTGGTCTTCCTCCCTAAATGCCACACAACGTAAACACCTAGAAAAAGTGCAAAAGAGGGCATGCAAGATTATTCCCTCCCCTTCCTACTCCACATATCAAGAAGCGCTCAACACACTGACCCTTTCGACTCTCACTGACCATCACCACGACCTCATCTGCAAATTTGGTAAGAAGTTTCTACACCATCCTCGACACCGGCTCCTACTACCACCTGAGATCCCCTGTCCGAGAATCTGTTATGCAATTCGACACCACAACCGCATCCAGCCCATACGTGCACGAACCGATCGCTATAAGAACAGCCCAGTCCCAACCATTGTAAAAATTATCAATAACATGTAATAAATCAGTGTATTCACTCCCGGTAAACACTGCTCCTTACACTGTCACTATGTTGAAATGAACTGTATTTTGAGCTGATCCCCATCTAAGTTATTATATGTCTTATTTGTGTCACTTATGTCACTTGTATATTATTTGTAATTGTAACCCATTCCCCAAATATGTAACTGTATTTTTCAGCCTTCTGGCTACAAGCTTCTTTCAATAAAACCGTTAATTATACATACACGCATACGTGCATACATACACACACACAGGTGCATACATACACACAGGTGCATACATACACACACGTGCATACATGCACACACACGTGTATACCTACATGCACACACACGTGTATACCTACACACACACACACGTACACATACAGACACACACACACACACACACACACCAGTTCCTAACTCTCTCTCAGATCTTACTCTTCACTGATTTTAAGACTTGAAGCAACAGATTAAGAATGTGTTGCTGGCAATAAAAAAGAATATACCTTGAATTTTTGCCAAGTTTTCACGTGTATGAAACCCTCACGTGTCTTCATGATTATTCTTTAAAAGTTCCCTCTGTTCTTTACCTCAAGTTTGTCAGTAACGTCTTTTAGTGAAGGTCGCATCTCAAACATCACATCGCCACTCTTAATTAGAGCGCCTCGCTGGCCCAATAGATACACACTATCCCAGCACACACACAACTGACCTCCGCAAACCTCAACTAGATGAAACTTGTTCCACAAATGAGAAAATTCTCAGTCTGGTGACACAGAAGAGTTGTGAGACAAAGTTAGCATATTATCAAAACAAATCTGGCACATCCTTCCGTGTCGAGTCTTTACTGAGATATAATGTGTATATATACATATAATTTGGGGGTTATGTTTCAGACATTAACTCTCAAGGATTTAGCTTGTGGAATAGTGTCTGGCCTCAGTGTATATTAAAATATATTCAGTCTGCCATTAACGCCATTAATCGATCACATGTTTATACAGAAGTAACTAAATCTGTACATGAAACACTTGTAATGATCATACTTGTGAAAGGAAATGATTGATAATGGTCAGTGTAACTATTGTGTTCTGAATCGAACGTTAGCCCGATTGAGTGTGTAATTGTAACAGAGAGAGAGAGACACCAACACCTCAACCTGCCAGATTCGAACCCACGGCCCACGAGCACATTAACTGTGACTGGGGGAATCAAAGTAACCCCCTGGAATCCGGCGGGTTGAGGTGTTGATTGTATGTAGAAGTCTCTGTGTGTTTGTTGGGTTAATAAATATATATATATATATATATATATATATATATATATATATATATATATATATATATATATATTATTGTTCACACATCTTCAAGGGTGCTGCCTCTGAAGATGTTCCTAAATAAAGACGAAAGCTAACTAGGTGCTCCCTGTTGTTTCCTCTTTCCCGTAGATTTTTATCAAGATTTATCTTATCCACGTTTTCATTGTGGGATCTATTAAATAAATAAATATATATATATATATATATATATATATATATATATATATATATATATATATATATATATATATTGAAAGATCAAAGTGGTGAGGATGGGTCTATTAACTAAGGTGGTGGTGACCGCCTGTCTGAGTGATGGCGGAGTATTGCACGAGTGACAACACGAGAAGCTGAGGAGCCATCAGGGGTGTCTCCTGCACCTTACCTCCCTGCCTGCTTCTGTAATTCTCGGAGGCAAATGGCAGGAATATAACCACAGACAGGCAGTTACTGATACAAACAAGCCTGTATACATACAACAAATTCGAGCTAACGCGAGAGCCAGAGTATGATAATCCACGTGTATAATAGTCACTCACGTGGACACACTCCTAGTTTGCCAGAAGAAAAAAAATATTATATATATATATATATATATATAACCACTTCTTTAAGTTCAAGAATGAAGTAACACTCTACATCGACACGTTATAGCACCAACTTTACTCTTTTAAACGACAAAATTATTCACACGCGAAGAAGTTTCGATTCACCACAGAGTCTCGCACACTTGACACTGTTATGAAGACAGCAGACGAGGGTGTTGTCCGCCACCATTTATAGCCACAACAACACTCGCCACTCCTCCTGCTGCAGATATCCACAAGTTAGTCTTTCAATTAAAAGAGATACTTCAAAAACGCGAGGGAGACGGAGACGCGGTTCACAAAACACTGTCTCTCTGTTACTGAATGTATGAAGAGAGGGGGAATGAGGAGAGAGAGAGAGAGAGAGAGAGACTGTGGAAGAAAGGAGTATACGTGTGTGTGTTCCAAGCCTCACTATAACATGGCCCTGTGAACCAGTGGCCAGCTGGAGACCCTCTACACTGCCTCTCCCACACACTCTTCCAGCCCCGAGCCCCCTCTCCCATCCCCCCATGCCCGTGTCTTGCGGTCTCCTCCCAACTCTCACCACGCGCTCACTCTCTCCACGACCAATGGTGCTCTCCTCTCCCTCTCTCTCTCCTCCGGCGGGCCAGGCGTCACACTGACTGGTGTACGAGTTTAAGAGCAGAGCTGAGGGGATGGGGCGGGGGGAGCTCTGCATGCATTCTCCAGCCGCTTGGTTGAATGGCTGCAAGCTAGGATCTCAATAGGTTCACACCGCTCGTACAAACACGTGTGTCTCTTTTATCGTGTGCTTGACGGAAATTTAAATAAAAATAGTTCAGTGATTTTGTAGGGATTAGAGGAATGAGTTGAGTACCTGTAAAGTTCCCTAAAAACAAGTTTCTTTCGTGTTTAGGTTTTTCAATGTTGTGGTTAGAGGAGGGAATACTAATCTTGGGTGGTTGTATAATTCTGACACCTTTGTTGGTTCAGCCCAGAGGAGTACTGTAGTAGGTCTGAGGGGTCTTGAACACTGGTCTGGGTGGTTTTGTAGGAATTCTATAGAAATTTTGTAGGAGTTTTGTAGGAGTTCTGAATGAATTTTGTAGGAGTTATGCAACAAATCTGTAGAAGTTTCGTTGGAATTTTGTAGGAAGTTTTGTCTGAAAGTCGAATAATTGTAGAGTTGTGTATGCCCGTGTGTCTTAGGAATGGTTGCTGGGTGGTGTTCGCCTCTAAGGTTCTCTCCAACAGCTGGGTAGAACAATTTAAGGTTCGGTAGAGTTGATGGCGCCTGCTTGTGTTGGCTCACAGTGTGGTGGTGTCATGGCGCTTCGTAATGGTTGTATGCACCTGTTATGCTTCCAAATTTTGCTGTCGATTGATTAAAATGGTCATATTATAATATTGTGTATGATCCTGTCTGTTGGCGTATATTCGTGTGTGTGTGTGTGTGTGTGTGTGTGTGTGTGTGTGTGGTAGTAGCAGTACTTAGTTGTAGTGTGTGTGTGTATATACCTGTTATGTAATGGTCAGCATGCTCGCCTAGCAAGTGAGCAGACCCGGGTTAGATCCCGGGCAGGGTGAAACTACGGTCAAGTTTCTTACACCATTTGCCTCTATCTACCCAGTGCAGTTGGTGAGGTGTCCGGTCTTCTCTGACTGTTCCTTGACATTGGGTCATGCAGCTCGTTAACTTAGAGTGTGGTTGTTGTGTTGGCGACAGCTTCTAACCTTAAAACAAATTCACGCCTAGGTGGTCCTTGGGCCGGCCATCCTCGTTACACGAGGGGCAACCATTATTAATGTTATTATTATTATTATTATTATTATTATTATTATATTTATTATTATTATTATTATTATACACAAGAATACACACACACACACACACACATAACTAACAAATTAACAAGACGTCGCCAGGATCTACAAGTAACTCACACCACGGGTCATTACAGACCAAGTACTGTATACTGAAAAAATATAAAACCCTCTATCATTAATGACAAGACAACTTTAACAACGACATTATCATAATAC
>NW_024738823.1:0-14511 GCF_018991925.1 Homarus americanus | reverse complement strand
ACACATCCTGAAGAGAAGAGGAAGAGTCGAGGGAGGGGAGGCGTTGGACAAGTTCCTCGTCCTTAACACCCATCAGGATCACCTGCTTCAACTGGGTCTCCTCGCACTGCTGGTGGTGGCCTAAACATATATCTACCTCTTCCGAGGCTCTCTTAAGACGTACATAAAAAGCGTCAAAAGACTCACCCTCCATCTGTCTGCAGCTAAACAATTCCCTCCTGCGCAGAGCTTCATTCTGCTGTCCTTTGATGTGCCGTTGTAGAACGTCCAGTACCTCCTCTACAGACAGCGAAGAGGTTGGGGGTACCTGCAACGTATGTTCTAAGACACGCTGAACTTCCAAGGACAGGCACATACGCAGCGGGATGAGTTGTTTAGGCTGTGACAAACTCTGGAGATCCACCATTGTAGCATAATCAGCCCACCGCCGCCGCCATTCGCGAAAAGTCTGGAAATTTACATCAGGCTCCAAGATGGGCGGTGTTTGAGCTGCTGCTTTAGGTGGGGCTGGGGGGCGTGAAGGAAGCATGGATGAGGTATCTGAACCATTCAGTACCGAGGCAGTGTTAGAGCCAGGGGCTTGGTTAACAGTGAGGTGAGATATCAAGGCTTCAAACCGTGCACTGTCTTCCATTCTCCGTTGGTGGTCTCGTTCTGCCTCTGCTTGCCTTCTGTGCTCATCCGCCAAACGTCTGTGAGCTTCATCCTCGCGTCTCTCATCTCTCATAAACTTCATTAAGGCAATTATCTCTGGAGATAACGCTGAATGTTGAGGTGAAGGGCTGCGCGATGTTGTGGGAGCTGGGCCGGCCTGGTCATCCATCTCTGGGGGACTATCATCCGCTTGACTCATCCAGGCGCTGGGTCCACGGCTACGTAAGGCATGAGACATAACTACTTTATCTGTGTACTGTGTCTTAAATCAGTGTTGACCGGTCAGCCTGTCGTATCAACAAGATTTCAGACAAAAAAAAATTTAATTAAATACACAGATAAGTAGGTTATATATATAAAATATATATAATGAAGCCGCGCGGTCAGCAAGTGTTAGTACATGTATGTGTGTGTGTCCCAGGCAGGCAGAGAGTCTCGCCCCAGCTGTGAGGGGGGGTGGAGGCGGCGCTGTGAGGGAGGGGGGTGGAGATAGGAGTAGCTCAGTCGCTCTCTGTAAACGGTCAGAGGAGGGTGCGCTGAGCTCTACACCCCACAAATGCCCAGAACATGCCGTATACCTTGGAAATCCGTTCGAACAAGGTCACACATGAATGGCACGAAACACACAATGCACTAAACACTTCACAGAAAATCACCGTCACTGACACTGCTCAAAGTTGCGAAATTCTTCGAGGGATGACGCGGGGTTGACCCAAGGCGGGGATCCATCAGCCGGCTTTCCACAAACTTGCACTAATCACTCGTAATAATCCAGTAAAACTACGCACTGCGCCATGTTAGATGTTCTGGGTAATAAGTTCTATATACAGGAGAGAACACAAACACCTGTATAGTTTTGTAGGCTCGGTTTACTGGATAAGAGTATGTACACAGAGGTGGGTAGCGCTGCTCCCTAGCTAAGGTCCTGGTCAACTACCATAGACGACGTATGGCAAGTGATACATTAGCAGCTTCCATACGTCGCCAGGCATTAATAATTAAGCGCAGGGATATGGTAATAACATTGCCACACGCTGCTAGCTAGGCTGAATAAATATAAATGGAGCATATATATATGAGTACATACATAATAAGGCAATCCAGCATACATAATATACATACAATAATAATAATAATAATAATAATTCATAGAAAATAAAAATTACAAAAAAATAACAAAGTAGTAATAATAATAATAATAATAATAATAAAGACATACAAAATGAAAAAAGATCAAAAGTGAGAAACAATATATGCATGTTTAGTTGTCAATAGTATGCGAAACAATTGAGACCCTGCAATTGTGTGTAAATGTGGCAGAAAGTCAGGTCAGCAACCTGGGACTTGGTCACAATTTTCATGTAGATTAGTATACTCTTTTTCTTTACTATTTTTAATTTATTTTTACTCTTATTTTTTCGCCCCCTAGGCCCCGTTGTGGGTCGATGACCTGTGCCTGGGTGAGCTATTCCCCGTATAAAGAAAAAAAGAAGAAAGAAAAAGAAAAAACGGCATGTTTCACACACACTGTGGGGTACTGGTTGTTTGGTTCACACTCAGGATGGGATGGAGAAAGGAAACTCACAATGTGCTCTCTGTATACATGTTGTATTGGATGTACAATGCAGCTTGGTGCTGGGAAGTGGCAGCGTGGTTACAAGCGTGATGTAGAGAGAGCTGGTTGGTGAGGGTGCTGAGAGGAGGACAGCTTGTGGGTCGCCATGCTCGCCGAAGGGGAGCGAGGGCCGCCAGGCAGCGGCGGAAGAGGTGGTGTAGCTTGCTGCGGCTGTAGCTAGAAGAAGAGAGAGATAGGTCGATACGATACGAAGTCATTAGTTAAGAGGTGAAAGAAGATTATTAGGAATTGAAGAAAAAGTGGTGAAACTGAAATACAGTAGGAGTAGAAAGAATCTGGGCTCAACCAGATCGCATCATCTTTCTTATTGGTGTTTTGTCTTTGTTCTGCTCCCTTGGGTCGTCAGACCTTTGTATTAATATTGGTTTATTTATATAATGCTGCTTATTATTATTATTTTTGTTATTGTTGGAGTTAGTGAGCCCGCCCAGGTCCTTGTGTAACTGGGAGGGTAGTCACATTTTTTTTTGGTGTTAGTTAAGTGTTAGTTGTGTTAGTCTAAAGGTACACTGTATGCCAGGTTCTTAGTGGAGCTGGCTGGTCACTCTCATCTTTATTCCTCTAGTAATGTTTTATGTAGAAATGTGTATATTGAGGCAGGAGGTGGTTCAATTACTTCTTCCTGGCTGATATAGCTGGGAGGGTAATCACATTATTATTATTATTATTATTATTATTATTAATATATATATATATATATATATTTTTTTTTTTTTTTTTTTTTTTTTTTTAGTTAGTGAGCCCGCCCAGGTCCTGTGTGTAGCTGGGAGGTAGTCACATTTTTTTTTTTTTTTTTTTTTTTTTTTCTACTAAGATGTTAGTTCAATGTTAAATGTTAAATGTTAAATGTTAAATGTTAAATGTTAAATATTAGTTATGTTAGTCTAAAGGTACACTGTATGGAGAGGCCTACCAGGTTCTTGTGGAGCTGGTAGGTCACTCTCATCTTTTATTCTCTCTATTAATGTTTTATATGTATATTGGGGCAGGAGATGGTTCAATTACTTTCTTCCTGGCTGATTTAAACCAACTGTGTTCTTGGAATCCTTCGTTGTCTATATTATTTATCCAGTTTTGATATGTTTCTGTGTTAAGTTCAGTCACTTTTTTCCAAATATTTACAGCTTTGTTGTGTATATCTACGTTGATTGCTAAGAGGTTTGCTCTCTTGTGTAGCTGTTCATTATTGATGTGGTCTGTATATTTTATGTTATATATAAATCTGAGGGCTATATTTTGTACTGTTTGTAACCTTTTAATGCACGTTTTACTAAGGGTGTTCAATAGCGGAGGTAGGCGTGGCTTAATAGTTGACCTCCGTGATGTATGGCGGCTCTGGTTGACCCAGACCACGAGGCATACGCTGGGGAATTCGCGGGGTCGGCTACTCAGCGACAAACAGCGTTTGTAGGGGAGAAATCCACTACAATACTCCCCCCTTCCCTCCAGCCGGTGTAGGAGACTTGTTGTCTGCAGGGTTGCATGGCACATGTGAGGCAGAACGGGCGGTGCATGTCACATGTGAGCCATAACGGCGAAGGCGTGGATGAGCCGGCCGCTAGAGGAGACAACTGACTAGATACACAATATCTGTGGGAGTAGAGAGGGAGAAAAAGGGTGTGTGGAGGCGATGAATGTTGTGCTTCCCTCACGGCAGGTACAGAGTCGTCAGAGGCGTCTGCTGGGGTGTGTGGGCCTGGGTCAAGAGCAGAGGCTGCGTCAGCAGAAGCGGATGAGGGCTCGTGACAGCAGCTGGGTCCACGACAGCAGCAGGGTGCAGGACAGTAGCAGGGAGTACCTGAGGGAGAAAAGAGGGGTGTGTGGGTCCGCACTCAGAAGCATGGGCCGCGTCGGGAGCAGGGGCTGCATCAGGAGGAGCGGCAAGGGGTACTGCTGGGCCGGAGGCGGCGTCTAGGCAGAAGGGTGTGCTGGGGTCGGTAGGACGTGGTGCTTGGGGCAGGAAGAGGAGCTGGTGTCTGCTTAGAGAAGCAGTGCTGCTCTAGGGTGTCTAACCTGCGGTGTAGAGACAGTAGCTGTAGAGCCGATGAGAGCTGCCTCTTTGTGGATAAGCCAGTCTTCCATGATGCTTGAAGACTGGGAGAGTGATCGGTTTCTCCTCCATCCTGTGTGAGTGCGTCACTCCGGGGGTCACCATTTGTAGCGTACGAGATGTTTGGTTCACACTCAGGATGGGATGGAGAAAGGAAACTCACAATGTGCTCTCTGTATACATGTTGTATTGGATGTACAATGCAGCTTGGTGCTGGGAAGTGGCAGCGTGGTTACAAGCGTGATGTAGAGAGAGCGAGGGCCGCCAGGCAGCGTGGAGGAGGTGGTATAGCTTGCTGAGGCTGTAGCTAGAAGAAGAGAGAGATAGGTCCAGCATTGACTGCTGGACCCGGAGCTGTGAAGACTTGCCTCTTCTGCTGCATGTTTGAGCAATCTGCAACTTCGTTGTGATAGGACACTCAATCCTAGTGATTGTACTTACCCAACATAGCGACGGTGCAATTACCATCTCAGATTGTACAAAACATTCCAACTTCTGAAAAACATGTATTTGGGCTCCCCAAATTTTGACTACTACCCGTGCGTCTACGTCCTGGATTGGCCAATCAGTGGTGCCCCACGGTGGCGTGATACAAGCACGTTTACTGCGGTGCTCTGATTGGCTAACAGAACGTGGCGTGGTAGGGAGACTGTCTCTACTCTCTAAGTCCTCTTCTTTCCTTTTTTCATCCCCCTCATGCACTCCGTTCCTTGAACGGGAGGCGGGACTAAGAGATACGGTCGATCCGGCAAGGGAACCTGTTATAGTGCATGGCACCCCTTGTCCGGGGGTCACCTGTAGGTGGCAACTTTTTAGACATAACTATAGTCACAGGTAACCTGGGTGCAGAACCCTACGAGCCCGACGCCCGTCCAAGAGGGGGGGGCGGGGTCACTGCTCCCAGGCAGGAGCCCTGTGTTATAGGTAGGATTAGAATGTAATCAAGGAAGATGACTACAAGCATTAGAATAAAACATAGAGATAAGGGACACTCTATTGGAAGAGGAAAAGTGGCAGAAATCACTTATAACAAATTGCAAGTCCCACTAACAAGAATATTTAGCACCAACGAAGGTTTCAAAGTAATCTGTAATGATGACTTTGACTCAGACTAAATCCTCTCAAAAGAAGCCAGAGATGTATTTTACAATGAAGGACTTGTTGTTGTCATGCCACCAAATCAGAAAGCAAAAAGATCAGTTTTCGTTCGTCAAGTCGACCAAGAGATCGGGAGGAAGAGATCTGAAGATCTGAAAGATGAACTGGAACGCCAAAACAGTTGGATGAAAATCGAGGAAGTCATCAAGATAAAAGACTACACTCATGTTTTCAAGATTACCTTCGAAGAAGTTTCAATGGCTGAAAAAGTATTACAACAGGGCTTTCTAATATTTAACATGTCAGTAACGCCTCATCAAATAAAGAAGGAACATTCATCAGTCTGCAAACTTGCTTTCCCTGTTATAAATATAAAGAACACACAACGAGGGACTGTCTGAAAGTTACTAGTGTGCCCTGAAGAATGCAGTGATGGCTAGGGAAACACTGAGTAACACTGAGTCCGTTTATTATGGATGAGAGAAATACAAGTGGTGACCAGCGTGTTCCATGCACGGCTCACACAGTCAGACTGAGGCTGCCTTGCCATATGGTAGCCTCGGGACAATGTTGCCACATAACACGTGCAGTGTTGCCACGTGATTATATATATAAATGCTACTCGGCACAGTAGCTTATGTACAGGGTTGCTACTCGGCACAGTAGCTTATGTACAGGGTTGCTACTCGGCACAGTAGCTTAAATACATAACCTACATCTCCCTCCCCTCTCACGCTCATAGTCTTTGTCTTGAGCGGACTTCTTAGTTCTAAGTCGCTCCGAGCGTCGAGGTGCACTGTGGGGCGGATCCTCGTGAGGTGTAGGTGACTCGTCCTCGGTCAGGGGGCCAGCAGCAGGGGGTGGGACTGGCCGGAGGAAGCGGCGGTTCCTCCACCAGACACGGCCGCTCGGCATCCTGACCTTGTAGTCCCGCGACCGGCCGACGCCCATCACTATGCCAACCTTGTGCCGACGTGTCGTCGTCGGGTCCTGGACGCGGACAAGGGCACCAATCTCCAGCGGCTGAAGAGGGCGGGCACGGTCGTCATACCGAGCCTTGGCGTCCTGGGCACGTGTAGCGGTGCGGCGGTAGCAGCTCTCGCCTGTGGTCTGCCAGTCCTTCGCAAAGGCCTTGGTGTGTGCAGGAACGCAAGAGCGGAGAGGGTGACCATACAGGGTCTGGGCAGGGGTAGCCCTGGGGCGTGTGGTCGATTCCACCCTCCTGATGTGACTCCGCTGCTGCTTGGGGCTGCGTGGGCCATCTGGAGGGGGCTGTGTGCGAACCACCCCGAGGGAAGTGCGCTGCTTTCCTCCTCGTCTCGGGCTTTTGGGATTGGGTTGGCGGCAGCACTTGTCGTAGTGTCCATAGCGACCACAGGCCTGACACTTGCGGCCTCGTGCAGGGCACCTGTCTGTGTTAGACCAGTGGCCCTTACGGTCACATCCACGACACAGTGCGTCGGCGGCCGGGCAAGTCTTGGGGCTGTGCTGCTTTCCACAGCTGCCACAGGAAGCACTAGGCGGAGGCGTGGAAGAACGTGTGGCAGCCTTCGCGTTGTTGGCCGCCTTCTTATCCTTCTTGTATTGTGAGATAGCTCTCACAGCAGGTGGGGCCCATAAGGCAGAGGTGGCGGACTTGGTGGCCTCGTATGACCGACATTCAGTCACTACCACCTGGAGTGTGGAGGAAGCGTCCAGGGGGATGAGTCGCTGCATCAACTCTTCGTGCCTGACACCTGTCAAGATCCCGTGCTTGATCCAGGCTTCCTCACATTCCCGGCTGTGCGCCTTGCAGACGTCGATCTCCTCAGACAAACTCTTCAAACGTACAAAAAAGTCGTCAAAGGATTCGTTCTCCGCCTGCTTGCAGCTGGTAAAGGCACGGCGACGCAAAGCCTCGTTGTTCCGACCCTTAACGTGCTCCTGTAAAAGGTCGAGCACATCCGTCACTGAAGATGTAGAATCGGGAGGCACTTGCAACGTGTGCTCCAAAACTCTGTGGGTCTCCAGCGACAAACACATCCGCAGTTGGATGAGCTGTTTGTTTGGAGGCATGCTGTCAAGGTCCACCATCGTGGAGTAATCTGTCCAACGCCGCCTCCACTCACGAAAAAGCTGAAACGTGACGTCTGGTGAGAGGGCGGGTGGGGGTTGAACAGATGCCTTGGTAGCTGTTGGGGTAGCAAGAGTACCTGGAGGACGCTGGTGTGGTGGAGGAGGGAGTGTACTGGCGCCTTGAAGCGCGCTACCTGCAAGTGAGGGAGGGTGGGTTAGTGCCAGGGTCGCCAATAGCGCCTCAAAACGCAACTTTTCCTCCTCTCTTCGTGTCTCCTCCCTCTGAAGTTCCATTTCTCTACGTCGCTCGTCCCGGTCGTCCATCCACTTCAGAATTGTGGCGATGTCCGTCACTGGAGGTGAAGGATGAGAGTCTGCGCCCGGTGGAGGAGAAGGTGGTGGGGAGTCGTGTCTCCCATCTTGACGTTGTCCCTTCTTACCTCCCATCTCTGTGTGTGCGTGGACTGCACTGTTTAATATATAAAGTGGCGCCTCAAGAGCTCGAACCACATATATAAGACATAAACAGCGCAAAATCACGCTTATGGTCCAGGTCCACTGTTCTGTCCGTGAGTGAGTGAGTGCGTGTGTGTGTGTGTCTGAGAGAGCGGAGGGAGCGTGGACAGCTGCGTGGTCCGGCAAGACCGTCAGTGTCCCTCGGATGTCGCACGAGAAGGGTGTGCGCCTGCGTGCTCCGTGGGTACCACAAAAAAGCAGGCCAATGCTCAACTTAGCTCTAGACACACACTAATACACTGACACTAACACTGCCACCGTCACTAAAACGCACTGTGACGGCGCAACACTGCACATCGCGGCGAAACACAGCGCAACACAACACAACACACTGAGTCGACGCGCATCACCGGCAGACGTAACTGTCGGCATTGTTCACACACTTTGTAAGTCCACAGATCCTAGACACTGCGCCATGAAAGTTACTAGTGTGCCCTGAAGAATGCAGTGATGGCTAGGGAAACACTGAGTAACACTGAGTCCGTTTATTATGGATGAGAGAAATACAAGTGGTGACCAGCGTGTGCCATGCACGGCTCACACAGTCAGACTGAGGCTGCCTTGCCATATGGCAGCCTCGGGGCAATGTTGCCACATAACAAGTGCAGTGTTGCCACGTGATTATATATATAAATGCTACTCGGCACAGTAGCTTATGTACAGGGTTGCTACTCGGCACAGTAGCTTATGTACAGGGTTGCTACTCGGCACAGTAGCTTATGTACAGGGTTGCTACTCGGCACAGTAGCTTAAATACATAACCTACACTGTCCAGAAAAAGATAAAACGTACTGCTCAGATTGTGCAGGCGACGACCATACCTACACTGAATGTAAGAACACACATGTTGGCTGTCTCAACTGTAAGAGAAACGGGAATGCATATATAGGACACAGGACGCTAGCAATGGCATGCCCAATAAAAAAACACATGATAAAGTACAAGGAACAAGAAACAAAGAAAAAGGAACAAGAAAAGAAGGATACGACATACGTCGAAATAGCCAAGAGAGCGGTCCAAGAGGCTCACAGACCAGAATCCACCATATTAAACTTAAGTGAACCAATACATGACAAAGTAATGATTAGTATGATCCATGCACATCTGCACAATATCATTGCACCCGGATCATACAATGAGGAGTTAAGGAAAATGTTTAAATTGAATAACCTACCAGAGATGATATTCCCAGAGAATCAAGAATCCGAAAAAGCATTTCAGGCAACATACTCAAGCGAACTGAGAGAAAGACTACAGCTAGACAAACAAAGGTTTGAGCAAGGAGCAACAGCTGATACACAAGGAACACAAGCGACTGATAGAGAGACGTAATCATTGCTACTACTTATCTGCCACCGAGACGACCCTACTTACCTATAGAAGACCTATGAAAATTGGCTAACAACAGTAATCCGATGTACATCTTAGGAGACTTTAACGCCAGGCACAGGATTTTCCACAATATGAGTAATAACGCCGTGGGAAACGCCCTTAATCAATTAATAAACCTAGGGAAAATGATTCATCTAGGTCCTAACTTTCCAACCTGGAGAAATCACAATACACAATCGACCCCAGACAAAATTTTTACCAACAACAAAGCCTTTTTCAATTACCATTTAAAACAAGGACCTCTCACAGGCAGTGACCATCTGCCAATTATACTAACACTGTCAACAAGCCCCATACAGATACCAATAAAAAAGAGACTGAAAATGAGTAAAACAGACTGGGACAGCTTCAAAGACGACTTAGGTAATCACCACTCGATTAACCTACAAGGGAAAACAACAGAAGACATAGACTCAGAAATGGACAGACTGCACTCAGCAATAAAAACATCTATAACCAAACACACTCCTACTTCACACTTTAGAACATTACCCAACAACAGACTACCAGAAGAAGTTAAATTAATCCAAACCCATTACAATGAAATAAACACGTATATGGAAAGACACGGCAGTAACAGATGGCTATATACGACGCAGACAGCACTACAGATAAAAGTAAGAGACGCATGTAAGGAAGCAAACAATAAAAAATGGAATGATATTATAATGGCGGCTGGCAAGACTAAAGACACAAAAACATTTTGGACTTCCATAAACAAGATGATGGGGCACAACAAGCAAAAACCACCATACATTAAAGACCAAAATGGAACAAAACTGTACGAGGAAAATGAACAAGAGTCAGCATTCAAAAGGGAATGGGTGAAAGTTTTTAAAATATGAGATGAGGAAAATGAAGATTTTGATAGTGAACACGAAGAAAGGATAGAAGAAGAAATGGGAAGACAAATACATAGAATCACCCCAAGGCAATATATAGACTATAACTTATTACCTAATAATCAAATAATAACCATGGGAGAAATGATGCACTGTCTGAGGAAGTTTAAGGAAAAAGCCCCCGGGCTCACAGGTATTACACGAAATATGATCATGAATCTACCTGAAAACATCTTAAAAACACTACTAAACATTTATAACGCCTGCTCAATAACCTGTTACTTTCCAGACAAACTAAAATATGCTAAAATGATATTTATTCCCAAGGAGGGTAAGGACAATAAGGAAATATTAAACTACAGGCCAATATCTTTATTAGAAATTACCGGGAAACTGCTGGAAAATTTTTAAGTTCAAGACTTATAACCTTTTTAACACAACATGGGAAAACTAACTATAGACAACATGGATTTATGCCCAATAGAAATACCCTAACTGCAATAGCTACAATAACGGAAATAATTGCAATAGAAAAAAGCAAGGGGAACCAGATCAATATAATTTTAAGGGACGTTTCTAAGGCTTTTGATAAAGTTTGACATTTAGGCTTAAAATATAAAATATTAAAATTGGGACTTAACGAACACTTGCTAAGAATATTGTGTAACTATTTAGATGATAGGAGAGCACAAATTCAAGTTGGAAACTTTATGGGAACTATGTTTAATCTTGAGAGTGGAGTACCTCAAGGAGAAAGCTTTTCTCCAACACTATATACAATTTATACCTCAGACACACCTCAACCTTCCCCCTTTAGCGAATATGTAATGTTTGCTGATGATATTACTCAAATAGTATCATACCCAGGAAAATCAACCCAATTTATGGCACTCTACAAGGTAAGAGCGATAAAAAATATAAATGATTTTGAGAAAAAATGGAAAATCAGGACAAATAAGAACAAATTCAAGATAATTCCAATAGCCAAGATCAAAACAAGTCCAGTAATAGTCGACCAGGAACTATACCCATACGACACTGAAGGCAGGATGCTTGGACTAAAACTAACAAAAAGAGGATATATAACATACTTAAAAGATAAAGAACGACAGGCAAGAATAAGATTATAAAAAATAAAACGCTTTAAGAACCTTAGCATTAATAACAAAAGAAAGATTTATATAGCCCTTGTCAAATCAATTATGGACTACCCACCCATCCCATTGAACACTCTTAGTAAAACGAGCATTAAAAGGTTACAAACAGTACAAAATATAGCCCTCAGATTTATATATAACATAAAATATACAGACCACATCAATAATGAACAGCTACACAAGAGAGCAAACCTCCTAGCAATCAATGTAGATATACACAACAAAGCTGCCAATATAGACAACGAAGAATTCCAAGAACACAGTTGGTTTAAATCAGCCAGGAAGAAAGTAATTGAACCATCTCCTGCCCCAATATACATATAAAACATTAATAGAGAGAATAAAAGATGAGAGTGACCTACCAGCTCCACTAAGAACCTGGCAGGCCTCTCCATACAGTGTACTTTTAGACTAACATGACTAATATTTAACATTTAACATTGAACTAACATCATGGCAAAAAAAAAAAAGAAAAAATAATAATAATAATGTGCTTACCCTCCCAGCTACATCAGCCAGGAAGAAGTAATTGAACCACCTCCTGCCCCAATATACACATTTACACATAAAACATTAATAGAGGAATAAAGATGAGAGTGACCTACCAGCTCCACTAAGAACCTGGCAGGCCTCTCCATTCAGTGTACCTTTAGACTAACACAACTAACACTTAACTAATACCTCAAAAAAAAATGTGACTACCCTCCCAGTTACACAAGGACCTGGGCGGGCTCACTAACTCCAACAATAATAAAAATAATAATAATAAGCAGCATTATATAAATAAACCAATATTAATACAAAGGTCTGACGACCCAAGGGAGCAGAACAAAGACAAAACACCAATAAGAAAGATGAAGCGATCTGGTTGAGCCCAGATTCTTTCTACTCCTACTGTATTTCAGTTTCACCACTTTTCCTTCAACCCCTAATAATCTTCTTTCACCTCATAACTAAAGACGTCGTATCGTATCGACCTGCCTTCTTTCTACCCACACCAACCAGCAAGCAACACCTACTCCTCCTCCACCTGCCTGGCGGTCCTCGCTCCCTCAGGCGAGCATGGTGACCCACAAGCTGTCCTCCTCTGAGCACCCTCACCAACCAGCTCTCTCTACATCACGCTTGTAACCATGCTGCCTTCCCAGCACGAAGCTGCATTGTACATCCAATACAACATGTATACATGAGAGCACATTGTGAGTTTCCTTTCTCCATCCCATCCTGAGTGTGAACCAAACATCTTGAACCCCACAGTACCCAAAAAAAGTTGTATTTAAAAGTCATGAATTCCCTCAGGATATATATATATATATATATATATATATATATATATATATATATATATATATATATATATATATATATATATATATATATATATATATATATATATATATATATATATATATATATATATATATATATATATATATATATATATATATATATATATATTTCATGTAAATCACAATGAAAACGTGGATAAGATAAATCTTGATAAAATCACACGGAAGATGGAAAAAACGGGTACCTTAGCTTTCGTCTTTATTCCAGACATCTTCAGAGGCGCTCAGGTGCACTCTGAAGATGCGGAATAAAACAGCCGATTTCCATTCCGTGTGATTTATCAAATACTATATATATATATAAAGCAGGCGGAATTCTACATACAATCAACACCTCAACCCGCCAGGGTAGGCTCGTGAGCCCGTGGGTTCGAATCCTGGCGAGTTGAAGTGTTGATTGTATATATATATATATATATATATATATATATATATATATATATATATATATATATATATATATATATATATATATATATATATATATATATATATATATATACAATGGGTAATCCACTCTCACCTGTATTAAGCAACCTATATATGGAATTCTTTGAAAAGAAACTATTAAGTAATATTTTACCACCCTCAGCAGTCTGGTTTAGATATGTAGATGATGTATTATGTCTCTGGCCAAGTAATGAGGACCTAAAAGCTTTCCTGCCACAACTTAATAACTTAGCCCCCTCGATCAAATTCACTGTGGAATTAGAGCATGACTGTAAATTGCCATTCCTAGACTGTCTGATACACAGAATAGGTAACACCTTTAAGTTCAGTATTTATAGAAAACCTACTAATGTGTGTTCATACATTCATTATTATTCTGCCCACCACAGTAGAGTCAAACAGTCAGTATTTTCAACCATGTTTTTACGTGCTTTGACAATTTGCAGCCCGGAATTCATTGATGAGGAATATAAATATATCTATAATATTGGCTCAAACCTTAAATACCCTAGATCTTTCATAGACAAATGCCTGAACATTACTAAGAAATCTTTTTATAGAACTGATCCCAAGCCCACCCATGACCATAAGAATCTCTTAGTATTACCATTCCCAAAAATTTCTCTCAAATTCCTTTTCAACTAAAAACCTGGAACGTCAATGTGGTATTTAAAAACTCATGCACTGTTAAACAAATGTTAATCAAGAACTTCACCAACAACACAATTGGTTGAATTTATAAAGACCCTTGCAAGGAATGTAATATGTTTTACTTAGGCCAGACAGGTAAAGATCTTGTAACTAGACTTAAACAACATAAATATAGTGTAAGGACAGGCCAGGAATCCAATGCTCTGTTTGTTCATCTGAGGGATAATAAGCATTGCATTGACTGGGATAATGCCTCCTCAATATTACCTTGTAATTCAATTGACAGTAGGAACATTATAGAATCTAGTCTCATTAAACATACCGAAGCAGTCAACATGAATTTGAGTAATGGCATGTACAAACTGGACAATTTTGTAATTAAGAAGATTTGTAACCAGGTGAGAAGGTTGGATCACCTTACCCTCTGACCTGACTACCGACCGTTGCTGTGCTTTTTAAAGATTAGTAGGGTCATTACCTAATACCTGACCATTATGGACCTGATCTCACCCTCCTCTGTATATATACACCTTGTTTTGTACTTCTCCTTAGTCTGTACTCACCCCTGAAGATGTGAATTACGCGAAAGCGCTTGGGAACTTCGTGTTTTCTTGTTTCCTTGTGGTTATCAGAATATACCTAGATCACGTGCACCTACAGT
>NW_024738822.1:0-10806 GCF_018991925.1 Homarus americanus | reverse complement strand
CTTACACTTGATCAGGGGAATTTGTTATTTTCGATCAAGGGGCTTTGTTACACTCGATTAGGGGACTTTGTTATACTCGATCAGGGGGCTTTGTTATACCCGATCAGTGGACTTTCTTTTACTCGATCAAGGGGCTTTGTTGTACTCGATTAGGGGACTTTGTTATAGTTGATGAGGGCAGATCAGTGGACTTTGTTATACTCGATCAGGGGACTTTAATATTCTCGATCAGGGGACTTTGCTATACTCGATGAGGGGCCTATGTTATACTCGATCAGGGGACTTTGTTATACACAATCAGGGGACTTTGTCTTACTCGATCAGGGGACTTTGTTATACTCGATCAGGGGCCTTTGTTATACTCGATCGAGGGACTTTGTTATACTCAATCTGGGGACTTTGTTATACTCGAACAGGGGCCTTTGTTATATTCGATCGGGACTTTGATATACTCGATCAGGGGACTTTGTTATACTCGATTTGGGGCCTTTGTTATATTCGATGAGGAGCCTTTGTTATACTCGATTAGGCGACTTTGTTATACTCGATCAGGGGTCATTGTTGTACTCGATCAGGTGGCTTTGTTGTACTCGATCAGGGGCCATTGTTATACTCGATAAGGGGCCATTGTTATACTCGATCAGGGAACTTTGTTATACTCGATAAGGGGACTTTGTTATACTCGATGAGGGGCTTTGTTATACTTGATCAGGGGACTTTGTTATACTCGATCAGGGGACTTTGTTATGCTCGATGAAGGGTCTTTGTTATACTGGATCAGTGGACTTTGTTATACTCTATCAGGGGACTTTGTTATACTCGATGAGGGGCCTTTGTTTTACTCTATCAGAGGACTTTGTTATACTGGATCTGGGGACTTTGTTATACTCGATCAGTTTTCTTTGTTATTCTTGATGAGGGGACTTTGTTATACTCGATCAGGGGACTTTGCTATACTCGATCAGGGGGCTTTGTTATACTCGATAAGGGGCCTTTGTTATACTCGATGAGGGGACTTTGTTATTCTCGATTAGGGGAATTTGTTATACTTGATGAGGGGACTTTGTTATACTCGATCACGGGACTTTGTTATACTCGATCAGGTGCCTTTGTTATACTCGTTCAGGGGGCTTTGTTATACGCGATCAGGGGACTTCCTTACACTTGATCAGGGGAATTTGTTATTTTCGATCAAGGGGCTTTGTTATACTCGATTAGGGGACTTTGTTATACTCGATCAGGGGACTTTGTTATACCCGATCAGTGGACTTTGTTTTACTCGATCAAGGGGCTTTGTTATACTCGATTAGGGGACTTTGTTATAGTTGATGAGGGCAGATCAGTGGACTTTGTTATACTCGATCAGAAGACTTTAATATACTCGATCAGGGGACTTTGCTATACTCGATGAGGGGCCTATGTTATACTCGATCAGGGGACTTTGTTATACACAATCAGGGGACTTTTTTTTACTCGATCAGGGGCCTTTGTTATACTCGATCAGGGGACGTTGTTATACACAAACAGGGGACTTTGATATACTCGTTCAGGGGAATTTGTTATACTCTATCTGGGGACTTTGTTATCTTCGATCAGGGATCTTTGTTATACTCGTTCCGGGGGCTTTGTTATACTCGATCAGGGGACTTTGTTATACGCGATCAGAGACTTTCTTATTGTCAATCAGAGGACTTTGTTATACTCGATGAGTGGACTTTGTTATACTCGATCATGGAATTTAATATATTCGATCAGGGGAATTTGCTATACCCGATCAGGGGACTTTGTTATACTCGATCAGCGGACTTTGTTATACTCTATCAGGGGACTTTGTTATACTCGATCAGGGATCTTTGTTATACTCTTTCAGGGGGCTTTGTTATTCTCGATTAGTGGAATTTGTTATACTCGATCAGTGGACTTTGTTATACTCGATCAGGGGACTTTGTTATACTCGATCAGGGGACTTTGTTATACTCGATCAGGGCCCTTTGTTATACTCGATCAGGGGGCTTTTTTACTACTCGATCAAGTTGCTTTGTTATACTTGATCAGGGGACGTTGTTATACTAGATTTGTTGACTTTGTTATACTCGATCAGGGGACTTTGTTATACCCGATCAGGCGATTTTGTTATACTCGATCAGGGGACTTTGTTATACCCGATCAGGCGACTTTGTTATACTCGATCAGGGGACTTTGTTATACTCGATCAGGGATCTTTGTTCTACTCTATCAGGGGACTTTGTTATACTCGATCAGGGATCTTTGTTATACTCGTTCAGGGGGCTTTGTTATACTCGTTCAGGTGACTTTGTTATACTCGATCAGGGGACTTTGTTATACTCGATCAGGGGGCTTTGTTATACTCGATGAGGGGACTTTGTTATACTCGATGAGGGGACTTTAATATACTCGATGAGGGGGCTTTGTTATACTCGATGAGGGGACTTTGTTATACTCGATCAGGGGACTTTGTCTATACTCGATGAGGGGGCTTTGTTATACTCGATAAGGGGCCTTTGTTATACTCGATGAGGGGACTTTGTTATACTCGATCAGGGGAATTTGTTATACTCGATCAGGGGACTTTGTTTTACTCGATCAGGGGACTTTGTTATACTCGATCAGGGGACTTTGTTATAGTTGATCAGGGCAGATTAGTGGACTTTGTTATACTCGATGAGGGACTTTAAAATACTCGATCAGGGGACATTGCTATACTCGATGAGGGGACTTTGTTATACTCGATCAGGGGAATTTGTTATACTCGATCAGGGGACTTTGTTATACACAATCAGGGGACTTTGTTATACTCGATCAGGGGACTTTGTTATACACGATCAGGGGAATTTGTTATACTCGATCAGGGGACTTTGTTATACACAATCAGGGGACTTTGTTATCCTCGATCAGGGGCCTTTGTTATACTCGATGAGGGGGCTTTGTTATACTCTATCAGGGGACTTTGTTATACGCGATCAGGAGACTTTCTTATTCTCAATCAGAGGACTTTGTTATACTCGATGAGTGGACTTTGTTAAACACGATCAGGGAATTTAATATACTCGATCAGAGGAATTTGCTATACCCGATCAGGGGACTTTGTTATACTCGATCAGCGGACTTTGTTATACTCTATCAGGGGACTTTGTTATACTCGATCAGGGATCTTTGTTATACTCTTTCAGGGGGCTTTGTTATTCTCGATTAGGGGAATTTGTTATACTCGATCAGGGGACTTTGTTATACTCGATGAGGGGACTTTGTTATACTCGATCAGGGGACTTTGTTTTACTCGATCAGGGCCCTTTGTTATACTCGTTCAGGGGGCTTTGTTATACTTGATCAGGGGGCTTTGTCATACTTGATCAGGGGACTTTGTTATACTAGATTAGTGGACTTTGTTATACTCGATCAGGGGACTTTAATATACTCGATGAGGGGGCTTTGTTATACTCGATCAGGGGACTTTGTTATACCCGATCAGGCGACTTTGTTATACTCGATCAGGGATCTTTGTTATACTCTGTCAAAGACTTTGTTATACTCGATCAGGGATCTTTGTTATACTCGTTCAGGGGGCTTTGTTATACTCGTTCAGGTGACTTTGTTATCCTCGATCAGGGGACTTTGTTATACTCGATCAGGGGGCTTTGATATACTCGATGAGGGGACTTTGTTATACTCGATCAGGGGACTTTGTTATTCTCGATCAGGGACTTTGTTATACTCGATCAGGGCTTTGTTATACTCGATCAGGGGACTTTGTTATACTCGATGAGGACTTTAATATATACTCGATGAGGGGCTTTGTTATATACTCGATGGGGGACTTTGTTTATACTCAGTCAGGGGACTTTTCTCGATGAAGGGGGCTTTGTTTATACTCGATAAGAGACGCTGTTATACTCGATGAGGGGACTTTGTTATACTCGATCAGGGGACTTTGTTATACTCGATCAGGGCCCTTTGTTATACTCGATCAGGGGTCTTTGTTATACTCGATCAGGGGGCTTTGTCATACTTGATCAGGGGACTTTGTTATAATAGATTAGTGGACTTTGTTATACTCGATGAGGGGACTTTAATATACTCGATGAGGGGGCTTTGTTATACTCGATCAGGGGACTTTGTTATACCCGATCAGGCGACTTTGTTATACTCGAGCAGGGGACTTTGTTATACTCGATCAGGGATCTTTGTTCTACTCTATCAGGGGACTTTGTTATACTCGATCAGGGATCTTTGTTATACTCGTTCAGGGGGCTTTGTTATACTCGTTCAGGTGACTTTGTTATACTCGATCAGGGGACTTTGTTATACTCGATCAGGGGGCTTTGTTATACTCGATGAGGGGACTTTGTTATACTCGATGAGGGAACTTTAATATACTCGATGAGGGGGCTTTGTTATACTCGATGAGGGGACTTTGTTATACTCGATCAGGGGAGTTTGTCTATACTCGATGAGGGGGCTTTGTTATACTCGATAAGGGGCCTTTGTTATACTCGATGAGGGGACTTTGTTATACTCGATGAGGGGAATTTGTTATACTCGATCAGGGGACTTTGTTTTACTCGATCAGGGGAATTTGTTATACTCGATCAGGGGACTTTGTTATAGTTGATCAGGGCAGATTAGTGGACTTTGCTATACTCGATGAGGGACTTTAAAATACTCGATCAGGGGACATTGCTATACTCGATCAGGGGAATTTGTTATACTCGATCAGGGGCCTTTGTTATACTCGATAAGTGGCCTTTGTTATACTCGATGAGGGGACTTTGTTATACACGATCAGGGGAATTTGTTATACTCGATCAGGGGACTTTGTTATACACAATCAGGGGACTTTGTTATACTCGATCAGGGGCCTTTGTTATACTCGATGAGGGGGCTTTGTTATACTCTATCAGGGGACTTTGTTATACGCGATCAGGAGACTTTCTTATTCTCAATCAGAGGACTTTGTTATACTCGATGAGTGGACTTTGTTATACTCGATCAGGGAATTTAATATACTCGATCAGGGGATTTTGCTATTCCCGATCAGGGGAATTTGTTTTACTCGATCAGCGGACTTTGTTATACTCTATCAGGGGACTTTGTTATACTCGATCAATGATCTTTGTTATACTCTTTCAGGGGGCTTTGTTATTCTCGATTAGGGGAATTTGTTATACTCGATCAGGGGACTTTGTTATACTCGATGAGGGGACTTTGTTATACTCGATCAGGGGACTTTGTTATACTCGATCTTGGCCCTTTGTTATACTCGATCAGGGGGCTTTGTTATACTCGATCAGGGGGCTTTGTCATACTTGATCAGGGGACTTTGTTATAATAGATTAGTGGACTTTGTTATACTCGATCAGTGGACTTTAATATACTCGATGAGGGGGCTTTGTTATACTCGATCGGGGGACTTTGTTATACCCGATCAGGCGACTTTGTTATACTCGATCAGGGGACTTTGTTATACTCGATCAGGGATCTTTGTTATACTCTATCAGGGGACTTTGTTATACTCGATCAGGGATCTTTGTTATAATCGATCAGGGGACTTTGTTATACTCGATCAGGGATCTTTGTTCTACTCTATCAGGGGACTTTGTTATACTCGATCAGGGATCTTTGTTATACTCGTTCAGGGAACTTTGTTATACTCGTTCAGGTGACTTTGTTATAATCGATCAGGGGACTTTGTTATACTCGATCAGGGGGCTTTGTTATACTCGATGAGGGGACTTTGTTATACTCGATGAGGGACTTTAATATATACTCGATGAGGGGAGCTTTGTTATACTCGATGAGAGGGACTTTGTTATACTCGATCAGGGGACTTTGTCTATACTCGATGAGGGGCTTTGTTATACTCGATAAGAGACGCTGTTGTTATACTCGATGGGGGGACTTTGTTATACTCGATCAGAAATTTGTTATACTCGATCCAGGGGACTTTGTTTTTTACTCTATCAGGGAGACTTTGTCATACTTGATCAGGGGACTTTGTTATAATAGATTGAGTGGACTTTGTTATACTCGATCAGGGACATTCATATACTCGATGAGGGGCTGTGTTATACTCGATCAGGAGACTTTATTTATACCCGATCAAGGCGACTTTGTTATACTCGATCAGGGGACTTTGTTGTTATACTCGATCGGGATCTTTGTTTTACGCTATCAAGGGAACTTTGTTATACTCGATCAGGGATCTTTGTTATACTCGTTCAGGGGGCTTTCTTATACTCGTTCAGGTGACTTTGTTATACTCGATCAGGGGACTTTGTTATACTCGATGAGGGGGTTTTGTTATACTCGATGAGGGGACTTTGTTATACTCGATGAGGGGACTTTAATATACTCGATGAGGGGGCTTTGTTATACTCGATGAGGGGACTTTGTTATACTCGATCAGGGGAATTTGTTATACTCGATCAGGGGCCTTTGTTATACTCGATACGGGGCTTTTGTTATACTCGATGAGGGGACTTTGTTATACACGATCAGGGGAATTTGTTATACTCGAGCAAGGGACTTTGTTATACACAATCAGGGGACTTTGTTATACTTGATCAGGGGCCTTTGTTATACTCGATGAGGGGGCTTTGTTATACTCTATCAGGGGACTTTGTTATACTCGTTTAGGGGAATTTGTTATCTTCGATCAGGGATCTTTGTTATACTCGTTCCGGGGCTTTGTTATACTCGATCAGGGGACTTTGTTATACGCGATCAGGAGACTTACTTATTCTCAATCAGAGGACTTTGTTATACTCGATCGGGTCCTTTGTTATACTCGATGAGGGAGCTTTGTTATACTCTATCAGGGGACTTTGTTATACTCGTTCAGGTATATTTGTTATCTTCGATCAGGGATCTTTGTTATACTCGATGGGGGGACTTTGTTATACTCGATGAGGGACTTTAAAATACTCGATCAGGGGACATTGCTATACTCGATGAGGGGACTTTGTTATACTCGATCAGAGATTTGTTATACTCGATAAGGGGCCTTTGTTATACTCGATGAGGGGACTTTGTTATACACGATCAGGGGAAATTATTATACTCGATCAGGGGACTTTGTTATACACAATCAGGGGACTTTGTTATACTCGATCAGGGGACTTTGTTATACTCGATGAGGGGGATTTGTTATACTCTATCAGGGGACTTTGTTATACTCGTTCAGGGGAATTTGTTATACTCTATCAGGGGACTTTGTTATACTCGATCAGGGATCTTTGTTATACTCGTTCAGGGGGCATTGTTATACTCGTTCAGGTGACTTTGTTATACTCGATCAGGGGACTTCGTTATACTCGATCAGGGGGCTTTGTTATACTCGATGAGGGGACTCTGTTATACTCGATGAGGGGACTTTAATATACTTGATGAGGGGGCTTTGTTATACTCGATGAGGGGACTTTGTTATACTCGATCAGGGACTTTCTTATACTCGATCAGGGGCCTTAGTTATACTCGATCAGGGGACGTTATTATACTCGATCAGGAGACATTCTTTTACTCGATGAGGGGACTTTGCTATACTCGATGAGGGCCCTTTGTTATACTCGATCAGTAGACTTTAGTATACTCGATGAGGGGACTTTGCTATACTCGATGAGGGGCCTTTGTTATACTCGATGAGGGGACTTTGTTATACTCGATCAGGGGCCTTTGTTATACTCGATTAGGGGACTTTGTTATACTCAATAACGGGACTTTGTTATACTCGATAAGGGACTTTGTTATACTCGATGAGGGGGCTTTGTTATACTCGATGGGGGACTTTGTCAATACTCGATGAGGGGCTTTGTTATACTCGATAAGGGCCTTTGTTATACTCGATGAGGGACTTTGTTATACTCGATGAGGGACTTTGTTTTTACCTCGATCAAGGGGGGCTTTGTCATACTTGATCAGGGGACTTTGTTATAATAGATTAGTGGACTTTGTTATACTCGATCAGGGGACTTTAATATACTCGGTGAGGGGGCTTTGTTATACTCGATCAGGGAACTTTGTTATACCCGATCAGGCGACTTTGTTATGCTCGATGAGGGAACTTTGTTATACTCCATCAGGGATCTTTGTTTTACTCTATCAGGGAACTTTGTTATACTCGATCAGGGATCTTTGTTATACTCGTTCAGGGGGCTTTGTTATACTCGTTCAGGTGACTTTGTTATACTCGATCAGGGGACTTTGTTATACCCGATCAGGGTGCTTTGTTATACTCGATCAGAGGACTATGTTATATTCGATGAGGGGACTTTAATATACTCGATGAGGGGGCTTTGTTATACTCGATGAGGGGACTTTGTTATACTCGATCAGGGGAATTTGTTATACTCGATCAGGGGCCTTTGTTATACTCGATAAGGGGCGTTTGTTATACTCGAGCAAGGGACTTTGTTATACACAATTAGGGGACTTCGTTATACTCGATCAGGGGCCTTTGTTATATTAGATGAGGGGGCTTTGTTATACTCTATCAGGGGACTTTGTTATACTCGTTCAGGGGAATTTGTTATCTTCGATGAGGGATCTTTGTTATACTCGTTCCGGGGGCTTTGTTATACTCGATCAGGGGACTTTGTTATACGCGATCAGGAGACTTTCTTATTCTCAATCAGAGGACTTTGTTATACACGATCGGGGCCTTTGTTATACTCGATGAGGGGGCTTTGTTATACTCTATCAGGGGACTTT
The DNA here is from genome assembly GCF_018991925.1 of Homarus americanus. NCBI lineage: Eukaryota > Metazoa > Arthropoda > Malacostraca > Decapoda > Nephropidae > Homarus > Homarus americanus. The sequence continues at coordinate 2,082 of NW_024738822.1, read as the reverse complement.
GTTATACTCGTTCAGGGGAATTTGTTATCTTCGATCAGGGATCTTTGTTATACTCGATGAGGGGACTTTGTTATACTCGATGAGGGACTTTAAAATACTCGACCAGGGGACATTGCTATACTCGATGAGGGGACTTTGTTATACTCGATCAGGGGACTTTGTTATACTCGATCAGGGATCTTTGTTATACTCGTTCAGGGGGCTTTGTTATACTCGTTCAGGTGACTTTGTTATACTCGATCAAGGGGGTTTGTTATACTCGATCAGGGGGGCTTTGTTATACTCGATGAGGGGACTCTGTTATACTCGATGAGAGGACTTTAATATATATACTCGATGGGGCTTTGTTATACTCGATGAGGGACTTTGTTATACTCGATCAGGGGACTTTGTCTATACTCAATGAGGGGGCTTTGTTATACTCGATACGGGGCCTTTGTTATACTCGATGAGGGGACTTTGTTATTCTCGATTAGGGGAATTTGTTATACTTGATTAGGGGACTTTCTTATACTCGATCAGGGGACTTTGCTATACTCGACGAGGGGCTTTGTTATACTCGATAAGGCCTTTGTTATACTTGATGAGGGGACTTGTTACACTCGATCAGGACTTTGCTATACCTCGATGAGGGGCTTTGTTATACCTCGATAAGGGGCCTTCGTTATACTCTCGATTAGGGAATTGTTATTCGATTAGGGGAATTTGTTATACTTGATCAGGGACTTTGTTATACTCGATCAGGACTTTGCTATACTCGATCAGGGGCTTTGTTATACCTCGATAAGGGGCCTTTGTTATACCTCGATGAGGGACTTTGTTATCTCGATTAGGGAATTTGTTATACTTAATGAGGGGACTTTGTTATACTCGATCACGGTGGACTTTGTTATACTCGATCAGGGGCCTTGTTATACTCGTTCAGGGGGCTTTGTTATACGCGATCAGGGGACTTCCTTACACTTGATCAGGGGAATTTGTTATTTTCGATCAAGGGGCTTTGTTATACTCGATTAGGGGACTTTGTTATACTCGATCAGGGGACTTTGTTATACCCGATCAGTGGACTTTGTTTTACTCGATCAAGGGGCTTTGTTATACTCGATTAGGGGACTTTGTTATAGTTGATGAGGGCAGATCAGTGGACTTTGTTATACTCGATCAGGGGACTTTAATATTCTCGATTAGGGGACTTTGCTATACTCGATGAGGGGCCTATGTTATACTCGATCAGGGGACTTTGTTATACACAATCAGGGGACTTTGTTTTACTCGATCAGGGGACTTTGTTATACTCGATCAGGGGCCTTTGTTATACTCGATCGAGGGACTTTGTTATACTCAATCTGGGGACTTTGTTATACTCGAACAGGGGCCTTTGTTATATTCGATCGGGACTTTGATTTACTCGATCAGGGGACTTTGTTATACTCGATTAGGGGCCTTTGTTATATTCGATGAGGAGCCTTTGTTATACTCGATTAGGCGACTTTGTTATACTCGATCAGGGGTCATCGTTGTACTCGATCAGGGGGCTTTGTTGTACTCGATCAGGGGCCATTGTTATACTCGATAAGGGGCCATTGTTATACTCGATCAGTGAACTTTGTTATACTCGGTAAGGGGACTTTGTTATACTCGATGAGGGGCTTTGTTATACTTGATCAGGGGACTTTGTTATACTCGATTAGGGGACTTTGTTATACTGGATCAGTGGACTTTGTTTTACTCTATCAGGGGACTTTGTTATACTGGATCTGGGGACTTTGTTATACACGATCAGTTTTCTTTGTTATTCTTGATGAGTGGACTTTGTTATACTCGACCAGGGGCCTTTGTTGTACTCGATCAGAGGCCTTTGTTATACTCGATAAGGGGCAGTTGTTATACTCGATTAGGGGACTTTGTTATACTCGATCAGGGGACTTTGTTATACCTGATCAGGGCTCTTTGTTATACTCGATGAGGGGACTTTGTTATACTCGATCTGGGGGCTTTGTTATACTTGATCAGGGGACTTTGTTATACTAGATGAGTGGACTTTGTTATCCTCTTTCAGGGGACTTTGTTATACTCGATCAG
>NW_024738821.1:0-6735 GCF_018991925.1 Homarus americanus | reverse complement strand
AATATATATATATATATATATATATATATATATATATATATATATATATATATATATATATATATATATATATATATATATATATATATGTATATATATATATATTAGATTTAACTATTGAACATGATACTTTCCTGAAATTGATAGAGTTATGCGTAACTGACAATGTGTTTAGAGCAAATGGGAAGTTCTACAAGCAAAAATTTGGCATGAGCATGGGTATTGTCTTTCTGCTCCTCTAGCCTGTATTTATATGGAGTTTTTTGAGTCTAGATTACTACCCAATATAGTGGACTTTATTCCTCCATGGTATAGATATGTAGCTGATGTTCTTTGTCTTTGGCCTAGAAACAGTGACCCATTGGAATTTTTAGACAAGCTTAATGATATTGTCCCAAGTATCACATTCAAAATTGAAAGAGAAACAAATGGATCCCTTCCATTCCTTGATATGCTTATCATGAGAAATGGCCAAAACTATAAATTTAAGGTATATAGAAAGCCCACACAGGTAGACAGTTTCATTCACTTTTTATCGAATCACCTGCAGTCTACCAAAATGTCAGTTTTTTCTGCTATGTTCTTAAGATGTCTGCGTATTTGTGACTCTGAATTTATTGACGATGAAATGAAACACATTCGTTCCATTGCACAGAAACTCGGGTACCCTTCTGTGTTTGTTGATCGTTGTTTTAAAAGGGCTAAAAAATCCTTTCATTCCTCTCAAACCAGACAAGTTCCTACACTTAAGAATATTTTGACTCTGCCCTATCGTAATGAACTTGTCCCGTTAGTTCGGTCCCTCAAGCTTCTAAATATTAATGTTGTTTTCAAGTATGACTCTACCATTACCAATATGTTAATAAGGAGTAGCCCAAGTTTGAATGCAAATGGAAGTGTTTATTGTATTCCGTGTAGCAAATGTAATTGTAATTATGTAGGACAAACAGGAAAAACACTGCAGCTCAGAATCAAACAACATAAGTATAATATCAGAACAGCATCTGAAAGCAGTGCCTTGTTCGTTCATGTTAGGAATAATAATCACCCCATTGCTTGGGAAAAAAGCTTAGAAGTATTTAAATCATCTTGTGTCACAGAAAGACTTCTGGTTGAAGCTAGTTTGATTAAGGAATTAAAATCAATAAACCTTAGTGATGGTCAGTTCAAAACTGATAATACGTTACATAAATTTATTTGTCAGTGGCCCAAGGTTAAAAATGCTTTGAAAACCTTTGATCTAGATGTATGATAGTTATTTTGTGGGTCCCTTATTTTTGACCTGACCTGACTAGTCACGTCACCCCCTTCTCTTAAGCTCCTCTACGTGTGTGTTGGTGTGGGGATTAGTGGATGACATCATTATGACCTGACTTCATGTTTTTAAGGTCACCCTGTATATTTAAGCCTCTCTCTGTCCATGTAGTCCAGTTGCCTCTGAAGATGTCTTGAATAAAGACGAAAGCTAAGGTGTTCCGTTGTTTCCATTTTCCCGTGTGATTTTATCAAGATTTATCTTATCCACGTTTTCATTGTGGATTTACATGAAATATATATATATATATATATATATATATAAATATATATATATATATATATATATATATATATATATATATATATATATATATATATATATATATATATATATATATATATATATATATGTATGCTGATAACCACAAGGAAAGAGGAAAACACGAAGTTCCCAAGCGCTTTCGTGTAATTCACATCTTCAGGGGTGAGTACAGACAGTCTGTACTCACCCCTGAAGATGTGAATTACACGAAAGCGCTTGGGAACTTCGTGTTTTCCTCTTTCCTTGTGGTTATCAGCATATACCTAGATCACGCGCACCTACAGTGATTTACTTGCATATATATATATATATATATATATATGTAACCGGTCGGAATTTGCTGGACTTTAATTTCTCACTTGACTTGGGGTTTATTAAAATTTAATAGATGGTAAAGGCAGTGGAAGCGCCCCTTTGAGAAAAATCCCGAACCAGCACAAGAACACTTAAATCTACTACACAAAATGAACTGTTCGTGACCCGTGGAAGGATAGCGTCTGTGACTGGGATGAATGAGACACACTGTAAAATTTAGACACTTATATTCCCTCCAACACTACAAGCACAATCAAATAATGGTACACCAATATGCGCACCTCTTAACTTAAACTTTAACCACTACTCTGAGGAATAAAAGTTATACATGACATAGGAATTATTAGAAACACAGGCAACAATAAATTTGAAGTATCAAGAAATGTTGCTCGCCCACATGAACAGGCTTTAAGGCTTTCACAAAATAATATCAGTCACTTAGGAAATGGTACTAAAAAATAAGAAATTAAATACTCCACAATGAACAGGCCTTAAGGGTTTTCAACAAAATAATATCAGTCACTGAGGAATGGTAATAAAATATAAGAAATTAAATACTCTACAATGAATAGGCCTTAAGGGCTTTCAACAAAATAATATCAGTCACTGAGGAAATGGTAATAAAATTTAAGAAATTAAATACTCTACAATGAATAGGCCTTAAGGGCACTCAACAAAATTATAGCACCCCAACAGATGTACACTTCCTAACCTAACTTAACCACTACTCTGGGGAACAAGGTTATACCTGAGATCAGAATTATGAAGAACAATTAGAGGCATTAAAAGAATCAAATCACAGTATCACTCTGGTTCCACTTAATGGCACAAACATTCAAAACAATATTATCAAAATTATTTATAAACTATTAAACTACACACGTCAAGATAATATCAGTCTGAGGAATGGTGTGAACTACACCCGTAATAAGGGAGGGAAAATGTTCCTCTAGGTATCTCCTAGAGACCTAGACTCACGGTCTCAGTGTGTGACCATTAGTTTACTCAGATAGCCTCAGTGTACTCCCAGTGCGTCCATAAAGCGGAAGGGAGTGAGCCAATCAGACCTTGTACAGTTGAGAGAAACTTTAGCTTCCCGTTAGCAAGAGGGTTTCACTAGCTGCTCGGGACATGTGGGGTTGTGCACCGGAGTGGTAAGAACTGATCACCCACTGCTGATGCTGGTCCCGTGTCGTTTTAGTTGTCGGGAGCACTCGTTCACTCAAGAGATCCTTTGCTACCCTGCTAAACAGTGACAGGCCTACACTGATCGGTCCAATGGCGACAATCGCCACCCTCAATCATCAACGGCAGTCAATCTCTCGCAGTCAACTCCGGTCAACTCCAGTCAAGTGGGTTCTGACGGAAACCCTGAAATGAACTCACTGTTAGCTCTAGTTAACTTTACCACTGCCCTATCTAACCCTGTCTGAGATCGAATGAGACTTACTTGTTATACTGCAATAGCGCAGCACAGGTGACTAGGCCACGTGACTATTTCTGATGGACGCGCGGAACGTCTTGTCTGTGTGACTGCTCTCCGGGACTGGGAGAGAACCCGCCTCGTGTCCTCTCAAGGCGTTAGCTTGGTCCTACGTGATATATTTACCGCCTAACTAATAACTCCTTGGGACACCTGTAACATTATTCAGACTGCTAAACGATCTATAATAATTTCAAATTCAATAATAGTCCCTTAACTTCATGAATCGCATCATTATTAATTCGGTAAATCACATTTAATATCATATAGGCCTAGTTCCGCAATCTCTCGCTACGAGCAGGCAGCGCTCCCTCCCCTCAGATGACCTTGAACGCTCAGTATCACTCATGGCGGGGCATTTGAAATTACTCTGAAATTTCTGGATATCACAATCGACCCCCCTAAAAAAAAGACAGCACTGTCCTCATGTGCTGAGAAAACATGCATACGACCCCCCTAAAATTTTGTTCTAAGGACTGCACCTCACCCCTTTAGCGTGCTAAATGCAGCATTTGTCTTCTCTTCTCTCCTTTTCTCTCCCGCTAACACTCGACCCCCCTAAAAAAAGACATCACTGCCCTCATGTGCTGAGAGAACAACTTAGAACCCACCTTCAACTCTGTACTATTCCACTCGCAGCTAGCAACTCCATTTCTTCCTAGCCCAACTCAATCCAACCAGAACATCACGCTCCCCTTTTGCCTGGCCCTTAACTAGAGAACCAATGTCAAAATTAATACCAGCCCAAAACAAACATGCTCTCCTTTGGCCTGGCCCTTGAACAAAGAGGAACCAGTGTCAAAAAAAAATTCACAGTCCAAAACAAGCATGCTCTCCTTTTGCCTGGTCCTTGAACTAAGAGGAACCAGTGTCAAAAAAAATACTCAGTCCATCTCCAACATGCTCTCCTTTTGCCTGGCCCTTGAGCTAAGAGGAACCAGTGTCAAAACAATACTCAGTCCACGTCTCCGAACCTCATGCCGGCAGACCAACCCTCTGACAATGTACCAGTCCATCTTAGTGAGGCCCTGGACATTACAACCGTACTCTCAATCCCGCTCATGACAGCAACTCAATCCCGCTCATGACAGCAACTCAATCCCGCTCATGACAGCAACCACTACTCAACGCACATCTCTGACCTAACCATCTCTCCAATCCCCTCTGCCCTACTCACAACTCCTCCAACTCACCCCCTACAACCTGCCTTTTCTCATTACCATGCACCCTAAACTGTAATCGGTCGGCTTCGTCTTGTCTCTCAGCTGGAGGGCTCGATCAACCTCTCTGAACTACTTACGTACCCCTATATTTCCCACTTGGACCTCACACTTCCTTGACTGCTGGACGTGTGCCTGACATTCACCCCTTGTTTCCTCCCTGAACCGTTGAATGTGTGCCTGAGACTCCCACTTGAACCTGTTTACCTGTGCTTGATAATCCCTCTTTAGGTCTCCGAACTCCTCTCTCAGCTGCACCAAGGTCCCGCGGCCGTCTCTCTTCCTCCTCATACACATCTCTACTGTCAAGCCTAACCAACTCAGTCCGGGCACAAGGATGAGCATCAGTGCGAGTTCAATCCCTACCATTACTAACCAACACATGATAGCGTTCATTATCCCAACCACAGTACTATCAGTCACGACATTAAAAACTACGCTCTGCTACCATTTGTAACCGGTCGGAATTTGCTGGACTTTAATTTCTCACTTGACTTGGGGTTTATTAAAATTTAATAGATGGTAAAGGCAGTGGAAGCGCCCCTTTGAGAAAAATCCCGAACCAGCATAAGAACACTTAAATCTACTACAAAAATGAACTGTCCGTGACCCGTGGAAGGATAGCGTCTGTGACTGGGATGAATGAGACACACTGTAAAATTTAGACACTTATATTCCTCCAACACTACAAACACAATCAAATAATGGTACACCAATATGCGCACCTCTTAACTTAAACTTTAAACACTACTCTGGGGAATAAAAGTTATACATGACATAGAAATTATTAGAAACACAGGCAACAATAAATTTGAAGTATCAAGAAATGTTGCTCGCCCACATGAACAGGCCTTAAGGCTTTCACAAAATAATATCAGTCACTTAGGAAATGGTACTAAAAAATAAGAAATTAAATACTCCACAATGAACAGGCCTTAAGGGTTTTCAACAAAATAATATCAGTCACTGAGGAATGGTAATAAAATATAAGAAATTAAATACTCTACAATGAATAGGCCTTAAGGGCTTTCAACAAAATTATAGCACCCCAACAGATGTACACTTCCTAACCTAACTTAACCACTACTCTGGGGAACAAGGTTATACCTGAGATCAGAATTATGAAGAACAATTAGATGCATTAAAAGAATCAAATCACAGTATCACTCTGGTTCCACTTAATGGCACAAACATTCAAAAACAATATTATCAAAATTATTTAGGACTATTAAACTACACACGTCAAGATAATATCAGTCTGAGGAATGGTGTTAACTACACCCGTAATAAGGGAGGGAAGATGTTCCTCTAGGTATCTCCTAGAGACCTAGACTCACGGTCTCAGTGTGTGACCATTAGTTTACTCAGATAGCCTCAGTGTACTCCCAGTGCGTCCATAAAGCGGAAGGGAGTGAGCCAATCAGACCTTGTACAGTTGAGAGAACTTTAGCTTCCCGTTAGCAAGAGGGTTTCACAAGCTGCTCGTGACATGTGGGGTTGTGCACCGGAGTGGTAAGAACTGATCACCCACTGCTGATGCTGGTCCCGTGTCGTTTTAGTTGTCGGGAGCACTCGTTCACTCAAGAGATCCTTTGCTACCCCGCTAAACAGTGACAGGCCTACACTGATCGGTCCAATGGCGACAATCGCCACCCTCAATCATCAACGGCAGTCAATCTCTCGCAGTCAACTCCAGTCAACTCCAGTCAACTCCAGTCAACTCCAGTCAAGTGGGTTCTGACGGAAACCCTGAAATGAACTCACTGTTAGCTCTAGTTTACTTTATCACTGCCCTATCTAACCCTGTCTGAGATCGAATGAGACTTACTTGTTATACTGCAATAGCGCAGCACAGGTGACTAGGCCACGTGACTATTTCTGATGGACGCGCGGAACGTCTTGTCTGTGTGAATGCTCTCCGGAACTGGCCTAGCCAGCATCGCGTCTCCCCAAGGCGCTAGCTTGGGCCTACGTGATATATTTTCCGCCTAACTAATAACTCCTTGGGACACCCGTAACATTATTCAGACTGCTAAACGATCTATAATAATTTCAAATTCAATAATAGTCCCTTAACTTCATGAATCGCATCATTATTAATTCGGTAAATCACATTTAATATCATATAGGCCTAGTTC
>NW_024738820.1:0-5697 GCF_018991925.1 Homarus americanus | reverse complement strand
ACCACTACTACCACCACTACTACCACCACTACCAACACTACTACCACCACTACCACCACTACTACCACCACTACTACCACCACTACCACCACTACTGCCACCACTACCACCACTACCACTACTACCACAACTACCACCACTACCACCACTACTACCACTACACAAGAACAAGGTCATTTAACTAGGTTTGGCTGGGTCATTGAGCAAAGTAATTACTGTAGTGGTGTATACTGTAGTGGTGTATACTGTAGTGGTGTATACTGTAGTGGTGTATACTGTAGGGGTGTATACTGTAGTGGTGTATACTGTATGGGTGCATACTGTAGGGGTGTATACTGTAGTGGTGTATACTGTAGGGGTGTATACTGTAGGGGTGTATACTGTAGTGTATACTGTAGGGTGCATGCTGTAGGTGTATACTGTAGGGTGTATACTGTAGGTGTATACTGCAGGTGTATACTGCAGTGGTGTATACTGTAGTGGTGTATACTGCAGCAGTATAAATTGCAGGTATACTGCAAGGGTATACTGTGTATACTGCAGTGGTGTATACTGTAGTGGTGTGATACTGTAGGTGTATATACTGTGGGTGTATACCGTAGGGGTGTATACTGTAGGGTGTATACTGTAGTGTGTATACTTGTAGTGGTGTATACTGTAGGGGGTAGAAGAGCACCACTACAGTATACACTGCATACTGTAATGGTGTATACTGTAGTGGTGTATACTGTAGGGGTGTATACTGTAGTGGTGTATACTGTAGTGGTGTATACTGTAGTGGTGTATACTGTAGGGGTGTATACTGTAGTGGTGTATACTGTAGTGGTGTATACTGTAGGGGTGTATACTGTAGTGGTGTATACTGTAGTGGTGTATACTGTAGTGGTGTATACTGTAGGGTGTATACTGTAGGGGTGTATACAGTAGGGGTGTATACTGTGTGTATACTGTAGGGCATATACTGTGGTGCAGTAGACTGGTAAGTATACTGCAGTATACCGTGGTGCATACTGTGCGTATACTGTAGTGGTGTATACTGTAGGGTGTATACTGTAGGGGTGTATACAGTAGGGGTGTATACTGTAGTTACCCATAAATAAACGTTTTCTTTGTTTCTCAATTAATTTATTAGAGAAAACAAATTTGTCGAGGAGGCGGAGGAGGGGTGACCAGAGAAGATAGGAAGAGGAAGAGGAGGAGGAGGAGGGGGAAGAGAGGAGGGGTTAAGGAGGAAGAGAAGGAGGAGGCGAAGAAGAAGAAGAAGAAGAAGAAGAAGAAGAAGAAGAAGAAGAAGAAGAAGATGAAGAACTCTCTCTCACTCTCTTTCTCTGCCTATCACACACACACACACACACACACCATCATTCAAAAAGAGATAAGATATTTTCCATACGTTTCTAAAAGTATCCCTAAGTGACGAAAAAGTGACGAGTGGTGACGAAATAGTGACGATAATTGATAAGTGACGAAAAGTGACGATTAGTGACGATAATTGATGATATGTGACGATATAGTGGCGATTAGTTACGATTATTGATGATATGTGACGATATTTGATGATAAAGGACGAAATACTGACGATAAGTGACGAAATAGTACGATAAGTGACGAAATAGTACGATGTCACGATAAATGACGATAAGAGATGAAATAGTGACGAAATAATGAAAATACACCTTTTCATCATATCCGTCGAGACATTGTTCCATAACCGAATGACAGAACACATATCGAATGACACTCTAAAATAACTGTTGGTTCATGCTGACAGAAGTAATTGACGTAAGTTATGAAGTTGACAGCCGTGAACAATAAACCGACAGTCTACATAGAGTTTGAGAATGTAACAATTGGAGAATGACAGACCACCAACAGTTATTTTAGATTGTCATTCGATATGTGTTGTGTCATTCGGTTATGAAATTTGTCAAATAGTTATGAAACAATGTCTCGACGGATATGTGAAAAGGTGTATTAGGCACATCTTCACTACAACTACTTCATTACAGGTAGTAGGTAGTAGGCAGTTACCAAACAGGGAGGTACTACCGCCTGGGAAGATATTGGCAGCATAATGTGTTGTCTAATGGTAGACCCTGCTGCCATATGTGACCAAGTCCTAGGTTGATAATCTGACTTTCTGCTTCATTTTCACACAATTGCAGGGTCTCAGTTGTTTCTCTTACTTTGACAATACAACATACATATATTGTTTCTCACTTTTGATCTTTTTTATTCATTTTTGTATTTATAGTTCTTTATTATTAATATTATTATTATTACAGTTACTGTATTATTATCATCATTATTTTATTATTATATTTTGTTTGTTTTATCATAAATTATATTTATTATGAATTATTATGACTATTATTTATTATTATTATTATTATTATTATTATTATTATTATTATTATTATTATTATTATTACATTTTCGCCCCCCAGGCCCTGATGTGGGTCAGTGACCTGTGTCCGGGTGGGCTAATCCCCGTAAAAAAAAAAAACACTATTAGACACATCTTCACTACACTATGAGGCACATCTTCACTCCAACTACTTCACTACACTATCAAGCACATCTTCACTACAGCTACTTCACTACACTATCAGGCACATCTTCACTACAACTACTTCACTACACTATCAGGCACATCTTCACTACAACTACTTCACTACACTATCAGGCACATCTTCACTACAACTACTTCACTACACTATCAGGCACATCTTCACTACAACTACTTCACTACACTATCAGGCACATCTTCACTACAACTACTTCACTACACTATCAGGCACATCTTCACTACAACTACTTCACTACACTATCAGGCACATCTTCACTACAACTACTTCACTACACTATCAGGCACATCTTCACTACAACTACTTCACTACACTATCAGGCACATCTTCACTCGACTTGTACTACTATCAGGCATCTTCACACTACACTATTAGGCACCTCTTCACTACACTATCAGGCTCTTCACTACCTCCTTCACTTTCTACTGGGGCACTCTTCACTACATCTTCACTACACTATGAGCACCTCTTACTACACTATGAGGCACATCTTCACTACACATCTTCACTACACTATGAGGCACCTCTTCACTACACTATAAGGCACCTCTTCACTTCATTGCACAACAACTATCACTTCAGCGCCTCAAAAACGCATCTAACCCCCAAATAATAATTTGATGTCCTGGAGAAGGCTGAGTCGATACAGATAATTAAAAATGGCTTGCCGAAAAACAGAAAACTTCCAAGATTGGGTGTGTGAGCTTGTCCCTGAGGACGTGACTGACCTCCTACAAGACGGCGCGGAAATTCTTGGGGAGGGAGCGCACGCAATTGCTTACCTTGTCAAGTGGGGAAATGATGTAGCTGTTTTGAAAAAGGCAGTGTCACCATCAGCCAAAAAATTCTTCAAGGATGAGGCTGCCAAGATGTATGCCCTCGATGGTGCTGGGGGGATTCCTAAGGTACTTGGGTACTGTCCAAAACCTCCAGCGATCCTCCAGTCCTTCAGGGGTAAGCTCACACTCAACCACCTTCTCTCTGAAGATAACCTGATCTGCCAATATGACCTTATACAACTGGGGCTCCTCCTTGGTGAGAAAATCCTTGAGATGAACACGAAAGGTCTAGCACACAATGACATCAAGGAGGATAACATAATGATCCAAGGGCCCTCATCCCGGCCAGAGGTCAGCCTCATTGACCTCGGTCTGGCCTGTGAGATCGGTAAGTCTTGTAAAGTCAGCGCTGATTGCCTACACGAGGACTTCCCCTGGATGGCCCCTGAAGTCTGCCGTGGGTTTAGGACCACCAAGAATTCAGATACATATTCTTTCGGGTTTGTCCTGATGGAATTGATCAAGGAGGCCCCAGGGGACCATCCAGAGGTCACAAAACTCGCCAAGAAGGCCATGACCAAGCGCCGCACTGACCGGCCATCACTACCACACCTCCTCCGAGAATTCCGAGAAATCATCAGTTGAAGAAAAAATTTTAGGCCCCAAGCTATAAAGCACACACTATCTCTCACCTTCCCACAGCGTATCTGAACGAAACGAAAAACAAAACTCAAACGACAGGTAAACCTTGCATCCGATTCCTTGTCCGCCTGACTTCAACATTCCCCTAACTCAAACCTTCAACAGCACAACCTTGGACTTTTTTTCATAAGATGGCAGATCAATGGGTAAGGAAAACGCTTAAATTCACGATGTTAATTATATTTTTAAATAAATTGGGACCAAAACTCTACAAAATAAGGGTTAAAGTTGCTAAAACATCACGTGACTGAGAAAACTAGTTATTTATGATAGGATTGAAGGTCTAAATCGTTCCTAACTCATCACAAGCCATCAGAAAAATCTAGTCTGCATGTCTAGGTACAGATTGATTGATACGTTTATTGAGATACAAAAAACATTAGTACATCTCAAAGGGATGAAGTGACATAAGTCATCCCCACCCCAATCCAGGAATGTCCCTCTCAGGTCTCACATAAATCCCTAATATTTCATATAATCAGTTATATACATACATAGTTATATTCTAGATGAAAAATTTCTATATTTCTTTAATATATCATCTATTTTCCTATTTTTATACATCCACTCTATTTGCATGGGGACATTATTTATATGGGCATTTCTATATACATTAAGCAATGGGCATTCCAGTACATAATGTGGCAGGGTATGGGATCTGGGTGTTCTACAAACTCTACATTCTTTATCCTGTTCACTTCTCTCAGCTCCAAGTTCCCAATAATATTTATATCCTAATCTTAACCTCATATACACTGAATCTTTCCACCTACTCCCATCTTTCCCATATGTAAATTTTGTGTTCATGAGAACATGATGGTAATGTTTCATTGTTTCCCTTTTCTCGTATATTTCATTCCTTTTGAAATTATCTTCTATTGACTGTATTTTCCGTAATTTGCTCCTTAATTGTTTCAAGGTTTTAGTACATATTATGTCGATCTCGGCCTTTTCCGTGGCTCTTTTTGCTATTATATTTACTGCTTCATTAAGACCAATCCCCACATGTGAAGGGACCCATACAAATTGAACATTATGGCCATTTTTCCTTATTGTATTTACTAATTTTCTACATGAACCAATAATGTGTTCAAAGACTGGACTCCCACTGTTCAAAGAATCCAAAGCTGCCCTACTATCAACAAAAAAATATGCATCTTTATACACATTTACAACATTTTCCAATCCTACTAACATTGCATATAACTCAGCTTGTGTTGATGAAATAAAACTTCTCAACCAAAGTCCAATTTTGATGTCATCATTTCCTTGTTCTGTGTGCTGTCTTATAAGGATCCCGCACCCTGCCCTGCCACTTGACATAACTGAACCGTCACAAAAAACATGCAATGTGTTTATTTTAGGCAAATTACTAATCTTATTCCCATATAAAGCCCTTAACTGTCCTGGTTCATGTAATAATTTCTTCATTGTGAGAGGCACTATGTCTAACTCTACTTCTCGATCTTCCCAGGGTGGATTCTTACAACTCTTCTGAACAGCTGTACACCAGTCTGCCAGATTACATTTTTTAATAATATTTACTAATCCATTCATGCATCCTCCCTTGCCTTGCCTACAGAAGGTCCGTTTACCTTTTAAACCATCATTTATATCTTGTCAAATTT
>NW_024738819.1:0-21858 GCF_018991925.1 Homarus americanus | reverse complement strand
GCTATACTCGACCAGGGGACTTTTTTATTCTCGATCAGGGGACTTTGTTATACTCGATCAGGGGACTTTTGTTATACTCGATCAGGGGACTTTGTTATACTCGATCAGGGGACTTTGTTATACTAGATCAGGGGACTTTTTCATACTCAACCAGAGGACTTTGTTATACTCGATCAGGGGAATTGGTTATACTCGGTTCAGGGGACTTTGTTATACTCGTCCAGGGGGCTTTGTTATACTCGACCAGGGGACTTTGCTATACTCGACCAGGGGACTTTTTTATTCTCGATCAGGGGACTTTGTTATACTCGATCAGGGGACTTTTGTTATACTCGATCAGAGGACTTTGTTATACTCGACCAGGGGCCTTTGTTATCCTCGATTAGGGGACTTTGTTATACTCGATCAGGGGACTTTTTTATACTTGACCAATGGACTTGTTATACTCGAAGAGGGGCGTTTGTTATACTCGATCAGGGGACTTTGTTATACTCGACCAGGGGACTTTGTTATACTCGATCAGGGGACTCTTTTATACTCGACCAGAGTACTTTGTTATACCCTATCAGGGGACTTTGTTGTACTCGACCAGGGGACTTTTTATACTTGACCTATGGCCTTTGTTATACCCAATGAAGGGCCTTTGTTATAATCGATCAGGGGACTTTGTTATACTCTACCAGGGCACTTTGTTATACTCGATCAGGGGATATGTTATACTCGATCACAGGACTTTGTTATGCTCAACCAGGGGACTTTGTTATACTCGATCAGGGGACTTTTTTATCCTCGACCAGAGGACTTTGTTATACTCGATCAGGGGATACGTTATACTCGATCAGGGGACTTTGTTATACTCAACCAGGGGACTTTATTTACTCGATCAGAGGACTTTTTATACTCGATCAGGGGACTTTGTTATATTCGATTAGGGGCCTTTATTATACTCGATGAGAGGTCTTTGTTATACTCGACCAGGGGACTTTGTTATACTCTATCAGGGGACGTTCTTATACTCGAACCAGGGGACTTTTTTATACTTGATCAGGGGACTTTGTCATACTCTACCAGAGGCCTTTGTTATACTCGATCGGGGGACTTTGTTATACTCGATCAGTAGAGTTTCCTATAATTGTCCAATGGACTTTGCTGTACTCGATGAGGGTCCTTTGTTATACTCGATCAGGGGACTTTGTTATACTTGACCAGGGGACTTTGTTAAACTCGATCAGGGGACTTTGTTATACTCGACCAGAGGACTTTGTTATACTCGATCAGGGGATATGTTACACTCGATCCGGGGACTTTGTTATACTGGGCCAGGGGACTTTGTTATACTCGATCAGGTGACTTTGTTATACTCGATCAGGGAACTTTGTTATACTCGTCCAGGGGGCTTTGTTATAATCGATCAGGGGACTTTGTTATGCTCGTTCTGAGGAGTTTGTTATACTGCGCCAGGAGACGTTGTTATTCTCGATGAGGGGATATGTTATACTCGATCAGAGGACTTTGTTATATTCGATCAGGATAGCGTAAGTTATACTCTCTATCAGGACTTTGTTATACCTGATCAGGGTCTTTTGTTATACTCGCCCAGGGGCCTTGGTTATACCTGATCAGAGGACTGTTACTCAATCAGGGGACTTTGTCCTACTCGATCAGGGCCTTTGTTATACTCGACCAGGGGACTTTGTTATAATCGATCAGGGGACTTTGTTATGCTCGATCTGGGGACTTTGTTATACTGGGCCAGGAGACTTTGTAATACTCGTTCAGGGGTAATGTTATACTAGATCAGGGGACTTTGTAATACTCGATCATGGGACTTTGTTATACTCGATCAGGAAACTTTGTTATACTCGTCCAGGGGGCTTTGTTATACTCGACCAGGGGACTGTGTTATACTCGATCAGGGGACTTTGTCTTACACGATCAGGGCCCTTTGCTTTGCTCGACCGGTGGACTTTGTTATAATCGATCAGGGGACTTTGTTATGCTTTATCTGGGGACTTTGTTATACTGGGCCAGGGGACTTTTTATACTCGATCAATGGGACTTTGTTATACTCGATTAGGGGACTTTTGTTATACACGATCAGGGAACATTGTTATACTCGACCAGGAGCCTTTGTTATACTCGATCAGGGGATATGTTATACTCGGTCAGGGGACTTTGTTATACTCGATAAGGGGACTTTTTTATACTCAATCAGGGGACTTTGTTATACTCCACCAGGGACTTTGTTATACTCGATCAGGGGATATGTTATACTCGATCAGAGGACTTTGTTATACTCCACCAGGGACTTTGTTATACTCGATCAGGGGATATGTTATACTCGGTCAGGGGACATTGTTATACTCGATAAGGGGACTTTTTTATACTCAATCAGGGGACTTTGTTATAATCGATCAGGAGACTTTGTTATACTTGATATGGGGTCTTTGTTAAACTCGATGAGGGGCCTTTGTTATACTCGATCAAGGGACTTTGTTATTCTCGATCAAGGGCCTTTGTTATACTCGATCAGGGGAATTTGTTTTACTCGATCAGTTGACTTTGTTATACTTGATCAGGGGGCTTTATCATACTCGATCAGGGTACTTTGTTATACTCGATCAGGCGGCTTTGTTTTACTCGATCAGGGGACTTTGTTATACTCAACCAGGGGACTTTGTGATACACGATCAGGGGACTTTGCTATACTCGATCAAGGACTTTGTTATCCTCGATCAGGGGACTTTGTTATACTCGATGAGGGCGCTTTGTTATACTCGATCAGGGGACATTGTTATACACTTTTAGGGTCCTTTGTTATACACGACCAGGGGACTTTGTTATTCTCGACCAGGACACTTTTTTATACTCGACCAGAGGCCTTTGTTATACTCGATCAGGGGACTTTGTTATACTGGACAAGGGGACTTTGTTATACTCGTCCAGGGGGCTTTGTTATACTAGGATCAGGGGTCTTTGTTATTCTCGACCAGGGGACTTTATTATACTCGACCAGAGGCCTTTGTTATACTCGGTGTGGGGACTTTGTTATAATCGATCAGGGGACTTTGTTATGCTCGAATTGGGGACTTTGTTATACTGGGCCTGGAGGCTTTGTTATTTTCGATCAAGGGACATTGTTATGCTCGATCTGGGGACTTTACTATACTGCCCCAGGAGACGTTGTTATTCTCGATGAGGGGATATGTTATACTCGATCAAGGGACTTTGTTATACTGGACCAGGGGACTTTGTTATAATCGATCAGGGGGCTTTGTTATGCTCGATCTGGGGACTTTGTTATACTGCGCCAGGAGACGTTGTTATTCTCGATAAGGGGATATGTTATACTCGATCAGGGGACTTTGTTATACTGGACCAGGGGACTTTGTTATACTCGATCAGGGGACTTTGTTATACTCGACCAGAGGCCTTTGTTATACTCGTTGTGGGGACTTTGTTATAATCAATCAGGGGACTTTGTTATGCTCGAATTGGGGACTTTGTTATACTGGGCCTGGAGACTTTGTTATCCTCGATCAACGGACATTGTTATGCTCGATCTGGGGACTTTGCTATACTGCGCCAGGAGACGTTGTTATTCTCGATGAGGGGATATGTTATACTCGATCAAGGGACTTTGTTATACTGGACCAGGGGACTTTGTTATAATCGATCAGGGGGCTTTGTTATGCTCGATCTTGGGACTTTGTTATACTGCGCCAGGAGACGTTGTTATTCTCGATGAGGGGATATCTTATACTCGATCAGGGGACATTGTTATACTGGACCAGGGGACTTTGTTATATTCGATCAGGGGACTTTGTTATACTCGATTAGGGGACTTTATTATACTCGCCCAGGGGGCTTTGTTATACGAGGACCAGGGGACTTTGTTATTCTCGACCAGGGGACTTTGTTATACTCGACCAGAGGCCTTTGTTATACTCGATCAGGGGACTTTGTTATACTGGACCAGGGGACTTTGTTATACTCGTCCAGGGGGCTTTGTTATACTCGATCAGGGGACTTTGTTATACTAGATGAGGGGACTTTGTCTTACTCGATCAGGGCCCTCTGCTATATTCGACCAGGGGACTTTGTTATAATCGATCAGGGGACTTTGTTATGCTCGATATGGGGACTTTGTTATACAGGGCCACGGGGCTTTTTTGTACTCGATCAGGGGACTTTGTTATACTGGACCAGGGGACTTTTTTATACTCGATCAAGGGACTTTATTATACTCGATCACTGGAATTTTGAAAAAACTCGATCAGGGGACATTGTTATACTCGACCAGAGGCCTTTGTTATACTCGATCAGGGGACTTTGTTATATTCGATCAGGGGACTTTGTTATGCTCGATCTGGGGACTTTGTTATACTGGGCCAGGGGACATTTTTATACTCGATCAATGGGACTTGGTTATACTCGATCAGGGGACTTTTGTTATACACGATCAGGGGACATTGTTATACTCGACCAGGGGCCTTTGTTATACTCGATTAGAAAAATTTGTTATACTCGACCTGGATACTTTGTTATACTCGATTAGGGGACTTTGTTATGCTCGATCTGGGGACTTTCCTATACTCCGCCAGGGACTTTGTTATATTCGATCACGGGATATGTTATACTCGATCAGGGGACTTTGTTATACTCGGTCAGGGGTCTTTTTTATACTCGTCCAGGGGGCTTTGTTTTACTCGATCAGGGGACTTTGTTGTACTCGATCAGGGGACTTTGTCTTACTCAATCAGGGCCTTTGTTATACTCGATCAGGGGACTTTGTTATAATCGATCAGGGGACTTTGTTATACTCGATCAGGGGACTTTGTTATACTCGTCCAGGGGGCTTTGTTATACTCGTCCAGGGGGCTTTGTTATAATCGATCTGGTGACTTTGTTATACTGCGCCAGGAGACGTTGTTATTCTCGATGAGGGGAAATGTTATACTCGATCAGGGGACTTTGTTATACTGGAACATTGGACTTTGTTATACTCGATCAGGGGACTTTGTTATACTCGATCAGGGGACTTTCTTATACTCGTCCAGGGGGCTTTGTTATAATCGATCAGGGGACTTTGTTATGCTCGATCTGGGGACTTTGTTAGACTGCGCCAGGAGACGTTGTTATTCTCGATGAGGGGATATGTTATACTCGATCAGGAGACTTTGTTATACTGGACCAGGGGACTTTATTATACTCGATCAGGGGACTTTGTTATACTCGTCCAGGGGGCTTTGTTATTCTAGGAACAGGGGACTTTGTTATACTCAATCAGGGGACTTTGTTATACTCGACCAGGGGACTTTCTTATACTTGACAAAAGGACTTTGTTATACTGAATGAGGGGGCTTTGTTATACTCGACCAGGGGACTTTGCTATACTAGACCAGGGGACTTTGTTATACTCAATCAGGGGACTTTGTTATATTCGACCAGGGGACTTTCTTATACTTGACAAATGGACTTTGTTATACTCAATGAGGGGCCTTTGTTATATTCGATCAGTGGAATTTGTTATACTCGACCAGGGGACTTTGTTATACGCGATCAGGGGACTTTTTTATACTCGACCAGAGGACTTTGTTATACTCAATCAGGGGATAAGTTATACTCGATCAGGGGACTGTGTTATACTTAACCAGGGGACTTTATTATACTCGATCAGAGTACTTTGTTATACTCGATCAGGGGACTTTGTAATATTCGATTAGGGGCCTTTATTATACTCGATCAGAGGACTTTGTTTTACTCGTCCAGGGGGCTTTGTTATACTAGGATGAGGGGACTTTGTTATTCTCGACCAGGACACTTTTTTATACTCGACCAGAGGCCTTTGTTATACTCGATCAGGGGACTTTGTTATACTGGACAAGGGGACTTTGTTATACTCGTCCAGGGGGTTTTGTTATACTAGGATCAGGGGTCTTTGTTATTCTCGACCAGGGGACTTTGTTATACTCGACCAGAGGCCTTTGTTATACTCGGTGTGGGGACTTTGTTTTAATCGATCAGGGGACTTTGTTATGCTCGAATTGGGGACTTTGTTATACTGGGCCTGGAGACTTTGTTTTTCTCGATCAACGGACATTGTTATGCTCGATCTGGGGACTTTGCTATACTGCGCCAGGAGACGTTGTTATTCTCGATGAGGGGATATGTTATACTCGATCAAGGGACTTTGTTATACTGGACCAGGGACTTTGTTATAATCGATCAGGGCTTTGTTATGCCTGATCTGGGACTTTGGTTATACTGCGCCAGGAGACGCTATATATTCTCGATGAGGGATATAAGTTATACTCGATCAGGATCCTTGTTATACTGACCAGGGACTTTGTTATACTCGATCAGGACTTTGTTATACTCGACCAGAGAGGCCAGCCTTTGTTATACTGGGCCTGGAGACTTTGTTATTCTCGATCAACGGACATTGCTATGCTCGATCTGGGGACTTTGCTATACTGCGCCAGGAGACGTTGTTATTCTCGATGAGGGGATATGTTATACTCGATCAAGGGACTTTGTTATACTGGACCAGGGGACTTTGTTATAATCGATCAGGGGGCTTTCTTATGCTCGATCTGGGGACTTTGTTATACTGCGCCAGGAGACGTTGTTATTCTCGATGAGGGGATATGTTATACTCGATCAGGGGACTTTGTCATACTGGACCAGGGGACTTTGTTATACTCGATCAGGGGACTTTGTTATACTCGATCAGGGGACTTTGTTATACTCGCCCAGGGGGCTTTGTTATACGAGGATCAGGGGACTTTGTTATTCTCGACCAGGGGACTTTGTTATACTCGACCAGAGGCCTTTGTTATACTCGATCAGGGGACTTTGTTATACTGGACCAGGGGACTTTGTTATACTCGTCCAGGGGGCATTGTTATACTCGATCAGGGGACTTTGTTATACTAGATGAGGGGACTTTGTATTACTCGATCAGGGCCCTCTGCTATAATCGACCAGGGGACTTTGTTTAAATCGATCAGGGGACTTTGTTATGCTCGATATGGGGACTTTGTTATACAGGGCCGCGGGACTTTTTTGTACTCGATCAGGGGACTTTGTTATACTGGACCAGGGGACTTTTTTATACTCGATCAAGGGACTTTATTATACTCGATCACTGGACTTTTGTTATACTCGATCAGGGGACATTGTGATACTCGACGAGAGGCCTTTGTTATACTCGATCAGGGGACTTTCTTATAATCGATCAGGCGACTTTGTTATGCTCGATCTGGGGACTTTGTTATACTGGGCCAGGGGACATTTTTATACTCGATCAATGGGACTTGGTTATACTCGATCAGGGGACTTTTGTTATACACGATCAGGGGACATTGTTATACTCGACCAGGGGCCTTTGTTATACTGGATTAGAAAAATTTGTTATACTCGACCTGGATACTTTGTTATACTCGATTAGGGGACTTTGTTATGCTCGATCAGGGGACTTTGTTATGCTCGATTTGGGGACTTTCCTATACTCCGCCAGGGACTTTGTTATATTCGATCACGGGATATGTTATACTCGATCAGGGGACTTTGTTATACTCGGTCAGGGGTCTTTGTTATACTCGTCCAGGGGGCTTTGTTATACTCGATCAGGGGACTTTGTTGTACTCGATCAGGGGACTTTGTCTTACTCAATCAGGGCCTTTGTTATACTCGAACAGGGGACTTTGTTATAATCGATCAGGGGACTTTGTTATACTCGATCAGGGGACTTTGTTATACTCGTCCAGGGGGCTTTGTTATACTCGTCCAGGGGGCTTTGTTATAATCGATCTGGTGACTTTGTTATACTGCACCAGGAGACGTTGTTATTCTCGATGAGGGGAAATGTTATACTCGGTCAGGGGACTTTGTTATACTGGACCATTGGACTTTGTTATACTCGATCAGGGGACTTTGTTAAACTCGATCAGGGGACTTTCTTATACTCGTCCAGGGGGCTTTGTTATAATCGATCAGGGGACATTGTTATGCTCGATCTGGGGACTTTGTTATACTGCGCCAGGAGACGTTGTTATTCTCGATGAGGGGATATGTTATACTCGATCAGGGGACTTTGTTATACTGGACCAGGGGACTTTATTATACTCGATCAGGGGACTTTGTTATACTCGTCCAGGGGGCTTTGTTATTCTAGGAACAGGGGACTTTGTTATTCTCGACCAGGAGACTTTGTTATACTCGACCAGAGGCCTTTCTTATTCTCGATCAGGGGACTTTGTTATATTGGTCCAGGGGACTTTGGTATACTCGACCAGGGGGCTTTGTTATACTAGGATCAGGGGACTTTGTTATTCTCGACCAGGGAACTTTGTTATACTCGATCAGAGGCCTTTGTTATACTGAGAGTGGGGACTTTGTTATAATCGATCAGGGGACTTTGTTATGCTCGATCTGGGGACTTCGTTATACTTGGCCTGGAGACTTTGTTATACTCGATCACGGAATATGTTATACTCGATCAGAGGACTTTGTTATACTGGACGAGGGGACTTTGTTATACTCGATCAGGGGACTTTGTTATACTCGAACAGGGAACTTTGTTATACTCATCTAGGGGGCTTTTTTATATTCGATCAGGGGACTTTGTCATACTCGATCAGGGGACTTTGTCTTACTCGATCAGGGCCCTCTGCTATACTCGACCAGGGGACTTTGTTATAATCGATCAGGGGACTTTGTTATGCTCGATATGGAGAATTTGTTATACTGGGCCAGGGGACTTTTTTGTACTCGATCAGGGGACTTTGTTATACTGGACCAGGGGACTTTTTTATACTTGATCAAGGGACATTGTTATACTCGACCAGGGGACTTTGTTATACTCGATTACGTGGCTTTGTTATATTCGATCAGGGGACTTTGTTATACTCGATGAGGGGCCTTTGTTATACTCAATCAGAGGCCTTTGTTATATTAGATCAGGGGACTTTGTTATACTTGATTAGGGGCCTTTTTTGGACTCGATCAGGAGACTTTGTTATACTCGATCAAGGGACCTTCTTATACTCGAGCAGGGGGCTTTGTTAAATTCGATCAGGGGACTTTGTTATACTCGATCAGGAGGCTTTGTTTTTACTTAATCACGGGACTTTGCTATACTCGACCACGGAATTTTTTATACTTGACCAGGTGACTTTTTTATACTTGACCAATGGACTTTGTTATACTCGCTGAGGGCCCTTTGTTATACTCGATGAGGGGAATTTGTTACACTCGAGCAGGGGACTTTTTTATTCTCGATCAGGCGACTTTTTTATACTCGACCAGAGGACTTTGTTAAATTCGTTTCGGGGACTTTGTTATACTCGAACCAGGGGACTTTTTTATACTTGACAAATGGACTTTGTTATACTCAATGAGGGGCCTCTCTTATACTCGATCAGGGGACTTTGTTATACACGACCAGGGGACTTTGTTATACGCGATCAGGTGACTTTTTTATACTCGACCAGAGGACTTTCTTATACTCGATCAGGGGACTTTGCTATACTCAACCAGAGGACTTTCTTATACTCGATTAGGGGCCTTTGTTATACTTGGTGAGGGAGTTTTGTTATACTCGACCAGGGGACTTTGCTATACCCGACCAGGGGACTTTTTTATACTTGATCAGGGGACTTTGTCATGCTCGATTAGTGGACTTTCCTATATTTGACCAATGGATTTTGCTATACTCGATGAGGGGACTTTGTTATACTCGATCAGGGGACTTTGTTATACTCGATCAAGTGACTTTGTTATACTCCATAAGGGGACTTTGTTATACTTGATTAGGGGACTTTGTTATACTCGATTAGGGGACTTTCTTATACTCGATCAGAGGACTTTCTTATACTCGACTAGGGGCCTTTGTTATACTCGATTAGAAAACTTTGTTATACTCGACCAGGAGGCTTTGTTATACTCGATCAGGGGACTTTGTTATACTCCAACCAGGGACTTTTTATACTTGATCAGGGGATATGTTATACTCGATCAGGGGACTTTGTTATACTCGATCAGGAGGCTTTGTCCTACTCGATGAGGGACCTTTGCTATATCGAGCAGGGGACTTTGTTATAATCGATCAGGGACTTTGTTATGCTCGATATGGGGACTTTCTTATACTAGGCCAGGAGACTTTTTTGTACTCGATCAGGGGACTTTGTTATACTGGACCAGGGGACTTTTTTATACTCGATCAAGGGACTTTGTTATACTCGATCACTGGACTTTTGTTATACTCGATGAGAGGCCTTTGTTATACTCGATCAGGAGACTTTGTTATACTCGATCAGGAGCCTTTCTTATACTCGAGCATGGGGCTTTGTTATATTCGATCAGGGGACTTTGTTATACTCGATCAGGAGGCTTTGTTATACTTGATCAGGGGAATTTGCTATACTCCACCAGGGGACTTTGTTATACACGATCAGGGGACTTTGTTATACTCGACCAGGGGACTTTTTTATACTTGACCAATGGACTTTGTTATACTCGATGAGGGCCCTTTGTTATACTAGATCAGGGGACTTTGCAATACTCGAGCAGGGGACATTGTTATACTCGATCAGGGGACTTTTTTATTCTCGACCAGTGGACTTTGTTATATTCGATTAGGGGACTTAAGTATACTCGAACCAGGGGACTTTTTTATACTAGACCAATGTGCTTTGTTATACTCAATGAGGGGCCTTTGTTATACTCGATCAGGGGACTTTGTTATGCACGACCAGAAGACTTTGTTATACGCGATCACTGGACTTTTTATACTCGACCAGAGGACTTTGTTATAATCGATCAGGGGATATGTCATGCTCGATCAGGCGACTTTGTTAAACTCAACCAGAGGACTTTGTTATACTCGATCAGGGGACTTTGTTATACTCAATTAGGGGACTTTGTTATACTCGATTAGGGGCCTTTGTTATACTTGATGAAGGGGTTTTGTTATACTCGACTAGGGGACTTTGCTATACTCGACCAGGGGACTTTGTTATACTCGATCAAGGGACTTTGTTATACTCGACCAGGGGACTTTTTTATACTTGATCAGGGGACTTTATCATACTCGATCAGTGGACTTTCCTATATTTGACCGATGGACTTTGCTATACTCGATGAGGGGTCTTTGTTAATCTCGATTAGGGTACTTTGTTATACTCGACCAGGGGACTTTGTTATACTCGATCAGGGGACTTTGTCATACTCAACCAAAGGACTTTGTTATACTCGATCAGGGGATATGTTATACTCGATCAGGGGACTTTGTTATACTCGATCAGGGGACTTTGTTATACTTCATAAGGGGACTTTGTTATACTTGATCAGGGAACTTTGTTATACTTGTTCAGAGGACTTGTTAAACTCGATCAGGGGATATGTTATACCCGATCAGGGGACTTTGTTATACTCGGTTCAGGGGACTTTGTTATACTCGTCCAGGGGGCTTTGTTATACTAGGATCAGAGGACTTTGTTATACTCGATGAGGGGACTTTGTCTTACTCGATCAGGGCCCTTTGTTATACTCGACCAGGGGACTTTGTTATAATCGATTAGGGGACTTTGTTAAACTGGGCCAGGAGACGTTGTTATTCTCGATCAGGGGACATGTATACTCGATCAGGGGACTTTGTAATACTGGAGCAGGGGACTTTGTTATACTCGATCAGGGGACTTTGCTATACTCGATCAGGGAACTTGGTTATAGTCATCCAGGGGGCTTTGTTATACTCGATCAGGGGACTTTGTCTTACTCGATCAAAGCCCTTTGCTATACTCGACCGGGGGACTTTGTTATAATCATCAGGGGTCTTTTGTATGCTCGATCTAGGGACTTTGTTATACTGGGCAAGGGGACTTTTTTATACTCGATCAGGGGACTTTGTTACACTGGCCCAGTGGACATTTTCATACTCGATTAGGGGACTTTGTTATACTCGATCAAGGGACTTTTGTTACACTCGATCAGGGGCCTTTCTTATACTCGATTAGGGGACTTTGTTATACTCGATAAGGGGACTTTGTTATACTCGATAAGGGGAATTTGTTATACTCGATAAGGGAACTTTGTTAGACTCGAACAGGGGACTTTGTTATACTCGACCAGGGAACTTTGTTATACTCGATTAGGCGGCTTTGTTATACTCGGTCAGGGGACTTTCTTATACTCGATAAGGGGCCTTTGTTATACTTGATGAGGGGCCTTTGTTATACTAGATCAGGGGACTTTGTTATACTCGATTAGAGGCTTTTTTTGGACTCGATTAGGGGAGTTTGTTATACTCGAGCAGGGGGCTTTATTATACTCGATCAGGGGACTTTGTTATACTCCATCAGGAGGCTTTGTTATACTCGATCAGGGGACTTTGCTATACTCGACCGGGGGACTTTGTTATATTCGAGCAGGGGGCTTTGTTATACTCGATTAGCGGACTTTGTTATACTCGATCTGGAGGCTTTGTTTTATTCGATCAGGGGACTTTTCTATACTCGACCAGAAGACTTTATTATACTCGATCAGGGGACTTTGTTATACTCGAACAGGGAACTTTTTTATACTTGTCCAATGGACTTTGTTATACTCGATGAGGGGCCTTTGTTATATTCGATTAGGAGACTTTGTTATACTCAATCAGGAGGCTTTGTTATACTCGATCAGGGGTCTTTTCTATACTCGACCAGGGGACTTTGTTATACTGGACCAGGGGACTTTGTTATACTCGATCAGGGGACTTTGTTATACTCGATCAGGGGACTTTGTTATACTCGTCTAGGGGGCTTTTTTATACTCGATCAGGGGATTTTGTTATACTCGATCAGGGGACTTTGTCTAACTCGATCAGGGCCCTTTGCTATACTCACCGAGGGGACTTTGTTATAATCGATCTGGGGACTTTGTTATGTTCGATATGGGGACTTTGTTATACCGGGCCAGGGGACTTTTTTGTACTCGATGAGGGGACTTTGTTATACTGCACCAGGGGACTTTGTTATACTCGACCAGGGGACTTTGTTATACTCGATAAGGGGACTTATTGTAAGACTCGAACAGGGGACTTTGTTTTACTCGACCAGGGGACTTTGTTATACTCGATTAGGCGGCTTTGTTATAATCGATCATGGGACTTTGTTAAACTCGATGAGGGGACTTTGTTATACTCGATCAGAGGCCTTTGTTATACTAGATCAGGGGACTATGTTATACTCGATTAGGGGGCTTTTTTTGACTCGATGAGGGGCCTTGGTTATACTCGATCAGGAGACTTTGTTATACTCGATCAGGGGACTTTCTTATACTCGAGCAGGGGGCTTTGTTATATTCGATCAGGAGACTTTGTTATACTCGATCAGGGGACTTTCTTATACTCGAGCAGGGGCTTTGTTATATTCGACCAGGGGACTTTGTTATACTCGATCAGGAGGCTTTGTTATACTCTGGATCAGAGGTGGCGTTTGTTATACTCGACCAGGACTTTGTTATACACGATCAGAGGACTTTGTTATACTCGATCAGGGGACTTTGTTATACTCGAGCAGGGGACTTGTTATACCTGGATCAGGGACTTTTTTATACTCGACCAGAGGACTTTGTTATATCTGATTAGGGGACTTTGTTATACTCGAAACAGGGGACTTTTTTATACTTGACCAATGGACTTTGTTATACTCAATGAGGGGCCTTTGTTATTCTCGATCAGGGGATTTTGTTATACACGACCAGGGGACTTTGTTATATGCGATCAGGGGACTTTTTTATACTCGAACAGAGGACTTTGTTATACTCGATCAGGGGATACGTTATACTCGATCAGGCGACTTTGTTATACTCAACCAGACGACTTTGTTATACTGGATCATGGGACTTTGTTATACTCAATCAGGGGACATTGTTATACTCGATTAGGGGCTTTTGTTATACTTGATGAGGGGGTTTTGTTATACTCGACCAGGGGACTTTGCTATACTCGATCAGGGGACTTTGTTATACTCGACCAGGGGACTTTATTATACTTGATCAGGGGACTTTGTCATACTCGATCAGTGGACTTTCCTATAGTTGACCAATGGACTTTGCTATACTCGATGAGGGGATTTTGTTATACTCGATCAGGGGACTTTGTTATACTTGATTAGGGGACTTTGTTATACTCGACCAGGGGACTTTGTTATATTCCACCAGGGACTTTGTTATACTCGATCAGGGGACTTTTTTACACTCGACCAGAGGACTTTGTTATACACAATCAGGAGATATGTTATACTTGTTAAGGGGACTTTGTTATACTCAAACAGGAAATTTTTTTATACTCGACCAGGGGCCTTTGTTATTCTCGATTAGGGGACTTTGTTATACTCGATAAGGGGACTTTGTTATACTCGATAAGGGGAATTTGTTATACTCGATAAGGGGACTTTGTTAGACTCGAACAGGGGACTTTGTTATACTTGATTAAGCGGCTTTGTTAAACTCGATCAGGGGATTTTCTTATACTCGATGAGGGGCCTTTGTTATACTCGATGAGGGGACTTTGTTATACTCGACCAGGGGGCATTGTTATACTCGATCAGGGGACTTTTTTACACTCGACCAGAGGACTTTGTTATACACAATCAGGAGATATGTTATACTTGTTAAGGGGACTTTGTTATACTCAAACAGGAAATTTTGTTATACTCGACCAGGGGCCTTTCTTATTCTCGATTAGGGGACTTTGTTATACTCGATAAGGGGACTTTGTTATACTCGATAAGGGGAATTTGTTATACTCGATAAGGGGACTTTGTTAGACTCGAACAGGGGACTTTGTTAAATCGTCCAGGGACTTTCTTATACTCGATGAGGGGCCTTTGTTATACTCGATCAGGGTCCTTTGTTATACTAGATCAGGGGACTTTGTTATACTCTATTAGAGGCCTTTTTTAGACTCGATCAGGGGACTTTGTTATACTCGAGCAGTGGGCTTTGTTATACTCGATCAGGGAACTTTGTTATACTCGATCAGGGGACTTTTGTTACACTCGACCAGGGGACTTTGTTATACTCGAGCAGGGAGCTTTGTTATAGTCGATTAGGGGTCTTTGTTATACTCGATCAGGAGGCTTTGTTATACTCGATCAAGGGACTTTGCTATACTCGACCAGGGGACTTTGTTATACTCGATCAATGGGACTTTGTTATACTCGACCAGGGAACTTTTTTATACTTGACCAATGGACTTTGTTATACTCGATGAGGGGCCTTTGTTATACTCGATGAAGGGACTTTGTCATACTCGACCAGGGGACTTTGTTATACTCGATCACGGGACTTTTTTATACTCGACCAAAGGACTTTGTTATACTCAATCAGGGGATATGTTATACTTGATCAGGGGACTTTGTTATACTCTACCAGGGGACTTTGTTATACTCGATCAGGGGACTTTGTTATACTGGACCAGGGGACTTTGTTATAATCGATCAGGGGAATTTGTTATACTCGATCAGGGAACTTTCGTATACTCATCCAGGTGGCATTGTTATACTCGATCAGGGGACTTTGTTATACTCGATCAGGGGACTTTGCCTTCCTCGAACAGGGCCCTTTGTTATACTCGACCGGGGGACTTTGTTATAACTGATCAGGGGACTTTGGTATGCTCGATCTAGGGACTTTGTTATACTCGATCAGGGGACTTTTGTTACACTCGATCAGGGGACTTTTGTTACACTCGATCAGGGGACTTTGTTATACTCGACGAGGGGCCTTTGTTTTACTCGATTAGGGGACTTTGTTATACTCGATAAGAGGAGTTTGTTAGACTCGAACAGGCGACTTTGTTATACTCGACCAGGGGACTTTGTTATACTGCATTAGGCGGCTTTGTTATACTCGATCAGGGGACTATCTTATACTCGATGAGGGGCCTTTGTTATACTCGATCAGGGGCCTTTGTTATACTAGATCAGGGGACTTTGTTATACTCGATTAGAGGCAATTTTGGACTCGATCAGGGGACTTCGTTATACTCGAGTAGGGGGCTTTGTTATACTCGATCAGGAGACTTTGTTATACTCGTTCAGGGAACTTTGCTATACTCGACCAGGGGACTTTGTTATACTCGAGCAGGTGGCTTTGTTATACTCGATTAGGGGACTTTGTTATACTCGATCAGGAGGGTTTGTTATACTCGATCAGGGAACTTTGCTATACTCGACCAGGGGACTTTGTTATACTCGAGCAGGGGGCTTTGCTTTACTCGATCAGGAGTCTTTGTTATACTCGATCAGGGGACCTTGCTATTCTCGAAAAGGGGACTTTGTTATACTCGATTAGGGGACTTTGTTATACTCAATCAGGGGATATGTTATACTTGATCAGGGGACTTTGTTATACTCAACCAGGGGACTTTGTTATAGTCGATCAGGGGACTTTGTTATACTCAATGATGGTTCTTTGTTAGACTCGTCCAGGGGGGTTGTTATACTCGATCAGGGGACTTTGCTATACTCGAAAAAGCGTTTTTGTTATACTCGATTAGGAAACTTTGTTATACTCGACCAGGGAACTTTTTTATACTTGACCAATGGACTTTGATATACTCGATGAGGGGCCTTTGTTAAACTCGATGAGGGGACTTTGTTATACTCGACCAGGGGACTTTGTTATACTCGATCAGTGGACTTTTTTATACTCGACCAGAGGACTTTGTTATACTCAATCAGGGATATGTTTTACTTGATCAAGGACGAGGGGTTTTTGTTATACTCGATCAGGGGACTTTGTTAAACTCGATCAGGGAACTTTGTTATACTCATCTAGGGGGCTTTTTATACTCGATCAGGTGACTTTGTCATACTCGATCAAGGGACTTTGTCTTACTCGATCAGGGCCCTCTGCTATACTCGACCAGGGGACTTTGTTATAATTGATTAGGGGACTTTGTTATGCTCGATATGGGGACTTTGTTATACTGGGCTAGGGGACCTTTTTTGTACTCGATCAGGGGACTTTGTTATACTGGACCAGGGGACTTTTTTATACTCGATCATGGGACTTTGTTATACTCAACCAGGGGACTTTGTTATACTCGATTAGGCGGCTTTGTTTTATTCGATCAGGGGACTTTGTTATACTCGATGAGGGGCCTTTGTTATACTCGATCAGAGGCCTTTGTTATACTAAATCAGGGGACGTTGTTATACTCGATTAGGGGCCTTTTTTGGACTCGATCAGGAGACTTTGTTATACTCGATCAGGGGACTTTCGTATACTCGAGTAGGGGGCTTTGTTATATTCGATGAGGGGACTTTGTTATACTCGACCATGAGGGTTTGTTATACTTGATCAGGGGACTTTGCTATACTCGACCAGGGGACTTTGTTATACAACATCAGGGGACTTTGTTATACTCGACCATGGGACTTTTTTATACTTGACCAATGGACTTTGTTATACTCGATGAGGGCCCTTTGTTATACTCGATCAGGGGACTTTGTTATACTCGAGCAGGGGACTTTGTTATACTCGATCAGGGGACTTTGTCATACTCGACCAGAGGACTTTGTTATATTCGATTCGGGGAATTTGTTATACTCGAACCAGGCGACTTTTTTATACTTGACCAATGGACTTTGTTATACTCAATGAGGGGCCTTCGTTATACTCGATCAGGGGACTTTGTTATACACGACCAGGGGACTTTGTTTTACGCGATCAGGTGACTTTTTTATACCCGACCAGAGGACTTTGTTATACTCGATCAGGGGACTTTCTTATATTTGGTTGAGGGAGTTTTGTTATACTCGACTAGGGGACTTTGCTATACCCGACCAGGGGACTTTGTTATACTCGTTCAGGGGACTTTGTTATTCTCGACCAGGGGACTTTTTTATACTTGATCAGGGGACTTTATCATACTCGATCAGTGGACTTTCCTATATTTGACCAATGGCCTTTGCTATACTCGATGAGGGGTCTTTGTTATACTCGATCTGGGGACTTTGTTATACTCGACCAGGGACTTTGTTATACTCGATCAGGGGACTTTGTTATACTCGACCAGGTGACTTTGTTATACTCGATCAGGGGACTTTGTTACACTCGAACAGGGGATATGTTATACTCGATCAGGGGACTTTGTTATACTCCATAAGGGGACTTTGTTATACTTGATTAGGGGACTTTTTTATACTCGATTAGGGGACTTTGTTATACACGATCAGAGGACTTTCTTATACTCGACTAGGGGCCTTTGTTATACTCGATTAGAAAACTTTGTTATACTCGACCAGGAGGCTTTGTTATACTGGATCAGGGGACTTTGTTATACTCCACCAGGGATTTTTTTATACTCGATCAGGGGATATGTTATACTCGATCAGGGGACTTTGTTATACCTATACTCGTCCTGGGTGCTTTCATATACTCGATCAGGGGAATTTGTTATACTCGATCAGGGGACTTTGTTATACTGGACCAGGGGACTTTGTTATACTCGATCAGGAACTTTTTATACTCATCTAGGGGCTTTTTATACTCGATCAGGGGACTTTGTCATACTCGATCAGGGGACTTTGTCTTTCTCGATCAGGGCCCTCTGCTATACTCGACCAGGGGACTTTGTTATAATCGATCAGGGGACTTTGTTATGCTCGATATGGGGACTTTGTTATACCGGGCCAGGGGACTTTTTTGTACTCGATCAGGGGACTTTGTTATACTGGACCAGGGGACTTTTTTATACTCGATCAAGTGACTTTGTTATACTCAACCAGGGGACTTTGTTTTACTCGATTAGGTGGTTTTGTTATATTCGATCAGGGGACTTTGTTATACTCGATCAGAGGCCTTTGTTATACTAGATCAGCGGACTTTGCTATACTCGACCAGGGGACTTTGTTATACTCGAGCAGGGGGCTTTGCTTTACTCGATCAGGAGGCTTTGTTATACTCGATCAGGGGACCTTGCTATTCTCGAAAAGGGGACTTTGTTATACTCGATTAGGGGACTTTGTTATACTCAATCAGGGGATATGTTATACTTGATCAGGGGACTTTGTTATACTCAACCAGGGGACTTTGTTATAGTCGATCAGGGGACTTTGTTATACTCAATGATGGTTCTTTGTTAGACTCGTCCAGGGGGGTTGTTATACTCGATCAGGGGACTTTGCAATACTCGAAAAAGCGTTTTTGTTATACTCGATTAGGAAACTTTGTTATACTCGACCAGGGAACTTTTTTATACTTGACCAATGGACTTTGATATACTCGATGAGGGGCCTTTGTTAAACTCGATGAGGGGACTTTGTTATACTCGACCAGGGGACTTTGTTATACTCGATCAGTGGACTTTTTTATACTCGACCAGAGGACTTTGTTATACTCAATCAGGGATATGTTTTACTTGATCAAGGACGAGGGGTTTTTGTTATACTCGATCAGGGGACTTTGTTAAACTCGATCAGGGAACTTTGTTATACTCATCTAGGGGGCTTTTTATACTCGATCAGGTGACTTTGTCATACTCGATCAAGGGACTTTGTCTTACTCGATCAGGGCCCTCTGCTATACTCGACCAGGGGACTTTGTTATAATTGATTAGGGGACTTTGTTATGCTCGATATGGGGACTTTGTTATACTGGGCTAGGGGACCTTTTTTGTACTCGATCAGGGGACTTTGTTATACTGGACCAGGGGACTTTTTTATACTCGATCATGGGACTTTGTTATACTCAACCAGGGGACTTTGTTATACTCGATTAGGCGGCTTTGTTTTATTCGATCAGGGGACTTTGTTATACTCGATGAGGGGCCTTTGTTATACTCGATCAGAGGCCTTTGTTATACTAAATCAGGGGACGTTGTTATACTCGATTAGGGGCCTTTTTTGGACTCGATCAGGAGACTTTGTTATACTCGATCAGGGGACTTTCGTATACTCGAGTAGGGGGCTTTGTTATATTCGATGAGGGGACTTTGTTATACTCGACCATGAGCGTTTGTTATACTTGATCAGGGGACTTTGCTATACTCGACCAGGGGACTTTGTTATACAACATCAGGGGACTTTGTTATACTCGACCATGGGACTTTTTTATACTTGACCAATGGACTTTGTTATACTCGATGAGGGCCCTTTGTTATACTCGATCAGGGGACTTTGTTATACTCGAGCAGGGGACTTTGTTATACTCGATCAGGGGACTTTGTCATACTCGACCAGAGGACTTTGTTATATTCGATTCGGGGAATTTGTTATACTCGAACCAGGCGACTTTTTTATACTTGACCAATGGACTTTGTTATACTCAATGAGGGGCCTTCGTTATACTCGATCAGGGGACTTTGTTATACACGACCAGGGGACTTTGTTTTACGCGATCAGGTGACTTTTTTATACCCGACCAGAGGACTTTGTTATACTCGATCAGGGGACTTTCTTATATTTGGTTGAGGGAGTTTTGTTATACTCGACTAGGGGACTTTGCTATACCCGACCAGGGGACTTTGTTATACTCGTTCAGGGGACTTTGTTATTCTCGACCAGGGGACTTTTTTATACTTGATCAGGGGACTTTATCATACTCGATCAGTGGACTTTCCTATATTTGACCAATGGCCTTTGCTATACTCGATGAGGGGTCTTTGTTATACTCGATCTGGGGACTTTGTTATACTCGACCAGGGACTTTGTTATACTCGATCAGGGGACTTTGTTATACTCGACCAGGTGACTTTGTTATACTCGATCAGGGGACTTTGTTACACTCGAACAGGGGATATGTTATACTCGATCAGGGGACTTTGTTATACTCCATAAGGGGACTTTGTTATACTTGATTAGGGGACTTTTTTATACTCGATTAGGGGACTTTGTTATACACGATCAGAGGACTTTCTTATACTCGACTTGGGGCCTTTGTTATACTCGATTAGAAAACTTTGTTATACTCGACCAGGAGGCTTTGTTATACTCGATCAGGGGACTTTGTTATACTCCACCAGGGATTTTTTTATACTCGATCAGGGGATATGTTATACTCGATCAGGGACTTTGTTATACTCGATCAGGGGACTTTGTTATACTCGTCCTGGGTGCTTTCATGTACTCGATCAGGGGACTTTGATATACTCGATCAGGGGACTTTGTTATACTGGACGAGGGGACTTTGTTATACTCGATCAGGGGACTTTGTTATACTCGATCAGGGAACTTTTTTATACTCATCTAGGGGGCTTTTTTATACTCGATCAGGGGACTTTGTCATACTCGATCAGGGGACTTTGTCTTACTCGATCAGGGCCCTCTGCTATACTCGACGAGGGGACTTTCTTATAATCGATCAGGGGACTTTGTTATGCTCGATATGGGGACTTTGTTATACTCGAGCAGGGGGCTTTGTTATATTCGATCAGGGACTTTGTTATACTCGATTAGGGGCCTTTTTTGGACTCGATCAGGAGACTTTGTTATACTCGATCAGGGGACTTTCTTATACTCGAGCAGGTGGCTTTGTTATATTCGATCAGGGGACTTTGTTATACTCGATGAGGAGGCTTTGTTATACTTGATTAGGGGACTTTGCTATACTCGACCAGGGGACTTTGTTATACACGATCAGGGGACTTTGTTATACTCGACTAGGGGACTTTTTTATACTTGACCAATGGACTTTGTTATACTCTCTGAGGGCCCTTTGTTATACTCGATGAGGGGACTTTGTTATACTTGAACCAGGGGACTTTTTATACTTGACAAATGGACATTGTTATACTCAATGAGGGGCCTTTCTTATACTCGATCAGGGGACTTTGTTATACACGACCAGGGGACTTTGTTATAC
>NW_024738818.1:0-10644 GCF_018991925.1 Homarus americanus | reverse complement strand
TGCCCCGCAAGCCCAACCATGCTTTGGCTTCCCTTACACCCAAGCCCCAGAGAGAACCCCGTCAACGAGTGCCCTGCAAGCCCAACCATGCTTTGGCTTCCCTTACACCCAAGCCCCAGAGAGAACCCCGTCAACGTGTGCCCCGCAAGCCCACCCAGGTACCCCAGGAGAACGGGTGGCCCAAGGATATAACACCAAAGAAGTCCCGCAAACCTACTGGTAGTTTTACAGGATTTGTTGTTCGAGTCCCCAAGGTGCCCTGCCTTAACTGATATGTAAAAAAATCAATAAAATTGAAAAAAAAATTACCCGTTGTTTTGTTTTTATATCCTTGTAAATAAGTACTACAACTACTGTTAATAATAATAGTCTTCTTTATTTCTAAGCCATGTCACTATGTCACATGGTACTGTTTCTCTACTCCACTTCTTTCTTTCATTCATTTCTCTCTATCATACATACATACATACATACATACATACATCATACATACATACATACATACATACATACATACATACATACATACTTAACTAAACAATTGATAAAGACCAACAGACAGACAGACAGACACGTGGGTCCATCCCCCACCCCCCCTGGTGCACACATATGTACAAGGTGTGATAACAACAACATGTACACCTTGTCCTTATATGTACCGTCACGTGTGTGTGTGTGTGTGTGACGCATCATCCAGAACAGCATCCGGTGTGACGTCACGTGTTAAACGAGAGATAGACAGACAGATGTAGACAGATGACAGGAGAACAACAAGACAGCTGAAATCTCTCTCTCTCTCTCTCTCTCTCTCTCTCTCTCTCTCTCTCTCTCCAAGGATCATAGCAGTACTTACCTTCCCTGACTCACGCTTGTATTTCCTACATGTATGTGTGTGTGTGTGTGTGTGTGTGTGGACAGGGGACACTGCCTCATACGGTTCGAGACACTGAAATATTTATGCCGTCAAGTCAATTCATTATTGTAAATCGATGTCGCTCCAGGTAGGTATCAACGCGGAGTGGGGTGATAGGGAGGTGGTGGTGGGGAGGGGGGGTGAGGGACTGTGGTAGGTGAGGGGACAGTGTGAGGTGACGGGAAGGGGTGGTGAGGGGGCAGTACACACAACTCCCACACCTACCTAGGGAAGAAGAGGGGTAAAGGTGTCCACAAAATATCAGAATGTTATTAATTATTTTTATTCACGAAAGTTAAAAATTACTGTAGGATTTTAACACTTTGTATACGACCTCAGTTGAATTGTAAGTCAGTAATATGATAATTATAGTAATGTTAGGTTGATCATTAGCCCAGTAGTGTTTGTTTGTTTGTGTGTCGTTGTTTACGTCTCCATCATAGCAGCGACATGAGCTCTCTGTATTGTGTATTAAAATATAGAAACATTTACACTATGATATGAATTATTACCTTAATAATTTTGTAATTTTAAGAATATTATAATAACTATGTTTATTAACTTTGTAAATTATTAATGGTGATGTATTAATATTAGACTTGTCACACACACACACACACACACACACACACACACACACACACACACCTCGTAATAGGGTGTAGTTATAACGATTAATAAGAGCTATAAACCACCTTAGTAGTTATTAATACCTCGCCAATGAACGGACACACCTGCCCATTATTATTATTACAGGTGTGTGTTATGGGAAACGATGAAGAATAGGGGACTCATTATACTGTCATGTACGGCTGAACCTAACATTATATTTCATGATGAGTTTGAATGACCCAACGCTATATATAGGATGATAGTACGTATAATGACCCAACACTAATGAGAGTACATACAGTATAATGACCCAACACTATATAATAATCATGTATAATGACCCAACATCATTGACAGTACTTCGGGAACCAGAGCCGGAAAAAACCCTTATGATGGTGGTAGTTGTTGTGATTATGAGTAGTGGTGGTGGTGGTGGTGGTAGTGGTAGTAGTGGTGGTGGTAGTAGTAGTAGTGGTGGTGGTAGTAGTAGTGATGGTGGTAGTAGTGGTGGTGGTAGTAGTGGTGGTGGTGGTGGTGGTGGTAGTGGTGGTGGTAGTAGTAGTAGTGGTGGTGGTGGTGGTGGTAGTGGTGGTGGTGGTAGTGGTGATGGTGGTAGTGGTGGTGGTGTAGTAGTGGTGGTGGTGTTAAGTATTATTAGACGTTATGAGTAATGGTCATCGTGGTAGTAGTATTATGAATAGTGGTTGTGGTACTGTTATAAATGGTGGTAGTAGTGTTTTGAGTGTTAGTGGTTATAGTGAAGATTTATTTCCTTTCTACGACACACACACACACACACAGGCTACATAAACTTAGTATTCATAGTGATAATACTAGAATGATAAGTCACTTCCCCAAGTTCTGATGAGAGTCGCGTAAGATCAAAGGAGAGGACTGGAAGTGAGAGATGGTGTGTGTGTGTGTGTGTGTGTGTGTGTGTTGTGAAAGGAGTCCTGAGGCATCCTGTGAGAGAGTTAGGTTAGGTAGTGGATGTGAGGGAGAGAGAGAGAGAGGTGTCCATGGAGGTGAGTGGCCGTAAATGTGGGACTCTGTGGAAAGGAATAAAGGAAGGAGGAAGGATATTGACGTGTGAATTGAGGTTGGACAGGAGATTGGACAGGTCAGGTCACATCCCACTTCCACAATGGGACCTAAACTCCATTCATATTTTGTCTATCTCTTGTAAACACAAAACTCCCAAACTAACCAATCCCGGAAGTGTTCAGGCAGCCACCAACTACCCATGATTAAGAATGTATTAAAATCTCTACATCCACAGTACAGCAGTGACTAAGACAACTCCACAGCACAGTACAGCAGTGACTAACAGAACTCCATAGTACAGCAGTGACTAAGATAAAATCACACCACAGTACAGCAGTGACTAAGA
Source organism: Homarus americanus (assembly GCF_018991925.1). Lineage (NCBI taxonomy): Eukaryota > Metazoa > Arthropoda > Malacostraca > Decapoda > Nephropidae > Homarus > Homarus americanus. The sequence continues at coordinate 7,729 of NW_024738818.1, read as the reverse complement.
TAAATTCACAGCACAGCACAGCAGTGACTAACAGAACTCCATAGCACAGTACAGCAGTGACAACAACCAACACAGCAAACGACACACCTCATCACCGAACAGCAGTGAAATAGCCAAAGTTAAGAGTCATTTTCTGCCTCAATCAAAAGTTTTCTAAACAAAACAAAACACGTAGAGAGAGAGAGAGAGAGAGAGAGAGAGAGAGAGAGAGAGAGAGAGAGAGAGAGGACACACACAAAACACACGCTCCTCTCAAGAAAATTGGGTGACGGCTCTAGTGTTTAATTTTCATAATGCCTGAGTCAATATTTAATGTTTATTTTTTTCCCTTCACAATGTTAAAGTCAACATGATGAGCGGTGACACAGGCTCCCTCTATATAGGTCTTTGTCACTCACTCACTGACGGACGGAGGAATGAGCCAGGATGATTAACCTCTTCTTAATCAGACTAACATGGCTAAAACAACAAACATATACAAGGTTGAACGAGAACCAATTGACACACAACACAATGGTCTTATTATAACCAATGTGTGTGTGTGTGTGTGTGTGTGTGATTTAGCTTTTAATTTCCTTCATCCATCACACGTCTCTGCATTACCCTGGCCTTCCTATACCTTGGCCCTCCTACCTGGCCCTCTTACCTGGCCCTCTTACCTGGCCCTCTTACCTCTAATTGTACTCATTAATATCTATAACATTATCCCCTTCTCCTTAATTATATGTAAGACGATTAAGCAATAAAATTATATCCGTAATAAAGTGATGCATAGCCCCGCAGCTCCTAACCTAACCTAACCTAACCTAAGAGCCAGGTCAATGATAATTATAGAACATTGAAACAAACACAAACACACACACACACACACACACACACACACACACACACACACACACACACAACTCCGGTGGAGGAGGTGGAGTGACATCACCACCTGTCTTACACCACTTGTCCTCCCACACTCCCTCCCTCCCTCTTCTTCTTCTCTCTCTCTCTCTCTCTCTCTCTCTCTCTCTCTCTCTCTCTTTATCAATCTATCTTTACTCCCTTTCATTCGGTATTGTCTTTGTCTCATGTTCCCATTAACACTCTCTCGCTGCGTCTGTTCCCTCCATTCTATTCTAATTTCCTTCATTATTCCTAATCTTTCATCTCTCTCTCCCTCCCTCATTATCACCTTTTGTCAGCTATCCCCTTCTTCTTTTCCTCCTGTTTATCTCTTACGACCAGGGTGTGTGTGTGTGTGTGTGTGTGAGTGTGTGTGTGTGTGTGTGTCATTAACATAGATAATAATAATCAAGAGTAAATGAAGCTAACATTCATACACACAATAATGGATAAGTAAAAGCTAAAATGACAGGGATAAATTTTTTTTTACTGTTAGAGAAAGAGAGTGAGTGAGTGAGGAGGAAAAGAGAGAGAGAGAGAGAGAGAGAGAGAGAGAGAGAGAGAGAGAGGCTGTTGTGGGGCAAGGTTGTGGGCGTTCAAGATCCACTGAAAGAGGTCAGCTTCCAGGGTCAATTGGCGAGGCACTATTCACGACATCTTCACTATTCACTTCACTATAAGACACAATAAACATCTTCACTATTCACTTCACTATAAGACACAATAAACATCTTCACTATTCACTTCACTATAAGGTAAAAACACAACATCTTCACTATTCACTTCACTATAAGGCACTATGCACACCATCTTCACTATTCTTTTCATTATAAGGCACAATAAACATCTTCACTATTCACTTCACTATAAGGCACTATATACACCATCTTTACTATTCACTTCACTATAAGGCACTATACATAACATCTTCACTATTCACTTCACCATTAGGCACTATGCACACCATCTTTACTATTCACTTCACTATAAGTCACTATACACAACATCTTCACTATTCACTTCACTATAAGGCACTATACACAACATCTTCACTATTCACTTCACTATAAGGCGCTATACACAACATCTTCACTATTCACTTCACTATAAGGCACTATACACAACATCTTCACTATTCACTTCACCATAAGGCACTATACACAACATCTTCACTATTCACTTCACTATAAGGCACTATACACACCATCTTTACTATTCACTTCACTATAAGGCACTATACACACCATCTTCACTACTCACTTCACCATTAGGCACTATGCACACCATCTTTACTATTCACTTCACTATAAGTCACTATACACAACATCTTCACTATTCACTTCACTATAAGGCACTATACACAACATCTTCACTATTCACTTCACCATAAGGCACTATACACAACATCTTCACTATTCACTTCACCATAAGGCACTATACACAACATCTTCACTATTCACTTCACTATAAGGCACTATACACAACATCTTCACTATTCACCTCACTATAAGGCACTATACACAACATCTTCACTATTCACTTCACTATAAGGCACTATACACAACATCTTCACTATTCACTTCACTATAAGGCACTATACACAACATCTTCACTATTCACTTCACCATAAGGTACTATACACAACATCTTCACTATTCACCTCACCATAAGTCACTATACACAATATCTTCACTTTTCACCTCACTATAAGGCTCTATAAGCATCTACACCAATCAGTACTCACTTCACTATAAAACTACTTTACGTCTCACCTACTTGGCAATGTTCCAACCTCATTAATTTTTTTTCGCAAGATTTTGAAGTTCGTGGCCGAATTTCAACTTGACCTCAGTAGAAGAACTGCTGGTCAAGGGTAAGTTGTCGTTATGACTTACTTTGAGAAATTGGACATCTCTTGTTTCACCAGCTCCAGCCTCTCATGGCTGGAGTTGGTTGAAGCTGAAGAAAGCAGCCAAACTTTGGCTTACCTTACACCCAAGCCCCAGAGAGAACCCCGTCAACGAGTGCCCCGCAAGCCCAACCATACTTTGGCTTCCCTTACACCCAAGCCCCAGAGAGAACCCCGTCAACGAGTGCCCCGCAAGCCCAACCATGCTTTGGCTTCCCTTACACCCAAGCCCCAGAGAGAACCCCGTCAACGTGTGCCCCGCAAGCCCACCCAGGTACCCCAGGAGAACGGGTGGCCCAAGGATATAACACCAAAGAAGTCCCGCAAACCTACTGGTAGTTTTACAGGATTTGTTGTTCGAGTCCCCAAGGTGCCCTGCCTTAACTGATATGTAAAAAAATCAATAAAATTGAAAAAAAATTACCCGTTGTTTTGTTTTTATATCCTTGTAAATAAGTACTACAACTACTGTTAATAATAATAGTCTTCTTTATTTCTAAGCCATGTCACTATGTCACATGGTACTGTTTCTCTACTCCACTTCTTTCTTTCATTCATTTCTCTCTATCATACATACATACATACATCATACATACATACATACATACATACATACATACATACTTAACTAAACAATTGATAAAGACCAACAGACAGACAGACAGACACGTGGGTCCATCCCCCCCCCCTGGTGCACACATATGTACAAGGTGTGATAACAACAACATGTACACCTTGTCCTTATATGTACCGTCACGTGTGTGTGTGTGTGTGTGACGCATCATCCAGAACAGCATCCGGTGTGACGTCACGTGTTAAACGAGAGATAGACAGACAGATGTAGACAGATGACAGGAGAACAACAAGACAGCTGAAATCTCTCTCTCTCTCTCTCTCTCTCTCTCTCTCTCTCTCTCACCAAGGATCATAGCAGTACTTACCTTCACTGACTCACGCTTGTATTTCCTACATGTATGTGTGTGTGTGTGTGTGTGTGTGTGTGTGTGGACAGGGGACACTGCCTCATACGGTTCGAGACACTGAAATATTTATGCCGTCAAGTCAATTCATTATTGTAAATCGATGTCGCTCCAGGTAGGTATCAACGCGGAGTGGGGTGATAGGGAGGTGGTGGTGGGGAGGGGTGGTGAGGGACTGTGGTAGGTGAGGGGACAGTGTGAGGTGACGGGAAGGGGTGGTGAGGGGGCAGTACACACAACTCCCACACCTACCTAGGGAAGAAGAGGGGTAAAGGTGTCCACAAAATATCAGAATGTTATTAATTATTTTTATTCACGAAAGTTAAAAATTACTGTAGGATTTTAACACTTTGTATACGACCTCAGTTGAATTGTAAGTCAGTAATATGATAATTATAGTAATGTTAGGTTGATCATTAGCCCAGTAGTGTTTGTTTGTTTGTGTGTCGTTGTTTACGTCTCCATCATAGCAGCGACATGAGCTCTCTGTATTGTGTATTAAAATATAGAAACATTTACACTATGATATGAATTATTACCTTAATAATTTTGTAATTTTAAGAATATTATAATAACTATGTTTATTAACTTTGTAAATTATTAATGGTGATGTATTAATATTAGACTTGTCACACACACACACACACACACACACACACACCTCGTAATAGGGTGTAGTTATAACGATTAATAAGAGCTATAAACCACCTTAGTAGTTATTAATACCTCGCCAATGAACGGACACACCTGCCCATTATTATTATTACAGGTGTGTGTTATGGGAAACGATGAAGAATAGGGGACTCATTATACTGTCATGTACGGCTGAACCTAACATTATATTTCATGATGAGTTTGAATGACCCAACGCTATATATAGGATGATAGTACGTATAATGACCCAACACTAATGAGAGTACATACAGTATAATGACCCAACACTATATAATAATCATGTATAATGACCCAACATCATTGACAGTACTTCGGGAACCAGAGCCGGAAAAAAACCCTTATGATGGTGGTAGTTGTTGTGATTATGAGTAGTGGTGGTGGTGGTGGTGGTGGTGGTGGTGGTAGTGGTAGTGGTAGTAGTGGTGGTGGTAGTAGTAGTAGTGGTGGTGGTAGTAGTAGTGATGGTGGTAGTAGTGGTGGTGGTAGTAGTGGTGTGTAGTAGTAGTGGTGGTGGTGGTGTGTGGTGGTGGTGGTGGTAGTGGTGGTAGTGGTGGTGGTGGTAGTGGTGGTGGTAGTAGTAGTAGTGGTGGTGGTGGTGGTGGTAGTGGTGGTGGTGGTAGTGGTGATGGTGGTAGTGGTGGTGGTGTAGTAGTGGTGGTGGTGTTAAGTATTATTAGACGTTATGAGTAATGGTCATCGTGGTAGTAGTATTATGAATAGTGGTTGTGGTACTGTTATAAATGGTGGTAGTAGTGTTTTGAGTGTTAGTGGTTATAGTGAAGATTTATTTCCTTTCTACGACACACACACACACACACAGGCTACATAAACTTAGTATTCATAGTGATAATACTAGAATGATAAGTCACTTCCCCAAGTTCTGATGAGAGTCGCGTAAGATCAAAGGAGAGGACTGGAAGTGAGAGATGGTGTGTGTGTGTGTGTGTGTGTGTGTGTGTTGTGAAAGGAGTCCTGAGGCATCCTGTGAGAGAGTTAGGTTAGGTAGTGGATGTGAGGGAGAGAGAGAGAGAGGTGTCCATGGAGGTGAGTGGCCGTAAATGTGGGACTCTGTGGAAAGGAATAAAGGAAGGAGGAAGGATATTGACGTGTGAATTGAGGTTGGACAGGAGATTGGACAGGTCAGGTCACATCCCACTTCCACAATGGGACCAAAACTCCATTCATATTTTGTCTATCTCTTGTAAACACAAAACTCCCAAACTAACCAATCCCGGAAATGTTCAGGCAGCCACCAACTACCCATGATTAAGAATGTATTAAAATCTCTACATCCATATTCATTCACCCCACAAAACAGACAAAGTAATATGGTATTCTCTACGAGGCCACATCATCAAGTTTATGAAATCCAAGGCTTAAAAAAAATAATGATAATAGCGTAACCACTTTACTGAACTGTGTGATGGAAACGTGCAGCCACATCATATTATATACGGTAAAGCTTTTAAATTCTGTTCCCTTTATATGATAGCGGGTATTATCACTCACTGACGTTTAACATGAAAACTGACAGCCTTCCCCTCCCTGCCTGCCTGGTACCCTCCCTCCCTGGTATATTCACACTTCTCTCTCCCTCTTCTATGACACGCCCCTTCTCCCCCCCCCACTAACTCTGTCTCTCCCTTCCTACCATTTTATCCCTATATTTCATGTATAGAGAAACCGGATTTTCAGATTTGTTCTCATATTTTGTCTGGTCACATTCCCTCTCTCCCTACCTCCTGGCACTCACACTCCCCCTCCACTCCTCCTCTCTCTCCCTCCCACCTGGCACTCACACTCCCCCTCCATTCCTCCTCTCTCTCCCTACCTCCTGGCACTCACAGACCTTCCTCCACTCCTCCTCTCTCTCTCCCTCCCACCTGGCACTACACCTCCACTCCTCCTCTCTCTCCCTCCCTCCTGGCACTCACACACTCCTCCAACCTCGTTTTGGCACCCTCACACCTTCCCCCTCCTCCTTCTGCCACTCATAATTCTCTCTCTTCGTTCTGGCACTCTCACACTCCCTCCTCCTCCTCCTCCTCTCCTTCCTTCCTTCTTTCCTTCCCTCCCTCCTCTTGGACCTCTCACACTTCCCTCTCCCCCTCTTCGTACCCCCCCCCTCTCTCTTCAGCTGGCAATCTCACACACACACTCAAGAGGAAGGTGTCCAAGAGAGAGGGGAGATGAGAGGGTGTTCAAGACAGAGGGGAAAAGGGGAGAGAATGTTCAAGAGAAAAGGTAGAGGGGAGAGGGCGGTCAAGTGAGAGGGCGGTCAAGTGAGAAGGCAGAGGGCTGTTGGTAAGGTCAGAGGGAAGCTAATTTTAATATACTGTAGAAATATGAATGGAATCCAATAATTATTTGCGTTCGAGGTCATAATGGGAAACAAGGGAGCTTAATACACACACACACACACACACACACACACACACACACACACACACACACACACACACACACCCACCCACCTCCACAGCTTCGCCACACAATAACTAAATGTGAAGGAAAATTTTATCCTCTAATACTTAACGAAAATCTGGTAAAATTAGTATTAGAAATGTATGTATTCAGTGAAGGGTGACCAACCAATGAATGTAAATTTGTTCAATAATTGTAGTGCCTTGTGTTGTGTTGCGATACTTTGTTTTGTGTCGTTTCATTGCTTTGTATTGCGTTGCGTTGTGCTGCCTTGCAATGCGCTGTGTTGTGTTACTTAGTGCATATTGATAGAGGTAAAATACTATTTACTGTACCGTTATTTTCTTACTTGCTCCGGAATAGTGAACACCTTGGATATCTTTATTATAATTGACATTATCGGCACGTTAAGTTGTATTGTTTATTCAGTAATAGTTAAAAGGAATAATAGTGAAGATAATTTAATGTGCTGTAAAAATTTCGCCAAATGCGTAGAGTGAAGCAGCCATCTCCTCCTCCCGGTCACACAATCATTTAATATTTATGTCACTCAACTTTGGCCTAACTTGTCCACACTCTCTCTATCTTAGTCTAACCTTCTCTGATATGTTACCCACCTCCCCAACACACTCTGATGTGCTCTGCTCCTCCCCAACACACACTGATGTGCTCTGCTCCTCCCCAACACACTCTGATGTGATCTGCTCCTCCCCAACACACACTGATGTGCTCTGCTCCTCCCCAACACACTCTGATGTGATCTGCTCCTCCCCAACACACTCTGATGTGCTCTGCTCCACCCCCAACACATTCTGGTGTGCTCTGCTCCTCCCCAACACACTCTGATGTG
>NW_024738817.1:0-25405 GCF_018991925.1 Homarus americanus | reverse complement strand
GGTAGTTGCATGCATGTTCTCACCCCAGGTGACACCCCAGCAGGCACACCTCTGACACTCCCCAGGTACTCCTTGACGCTCCCAGGCACCCTCCGACACCCCAAGAACACCTCTGACACTCCCAGGTACACCCCTGACACCCCAGGTACACCGCTGACACTCCCAGGCACACCTCAGACACTGCCAGGCACACCCCAGACACCACAGGCACACCCCCAGACACTTCCAGGTACAGCCCCAGACACTCCCAGGCACACCTCAGACACTGGCACACCTCAGGCACCCCAGGCACCTGACACTTCCAGGCACACCCCTGACACTCCAGGCACACCCCTGACACTTCCAGGCACACCTCTGACACCTCCAGGTAAACCCAATGACACTACCAGGCACACCTCTGACACTCCCAGGCACACCTGATACGCCCAGGCATACCTCTGACAATCCCAGGTACACCGCTGACACTCCCAGGCACACCGCTGACACTGCAAGATAGACCCTGACATTCCATGTACACCCCAGACACTTCCAGGTACACCCCAGACACTCCCAGGAACACCTCAGACACTCCCAGGCACACCTCTGACACCCCAGGCACACCTCCGACACCCCAGGCACACCCTGACACCCCAGGCACACTTCTCACACACCCAGGCACACCTTGACACTCCCAGGTACACCTCTGACACTCCCCAGGTACACCGCTGACACTCCCAGGTACACCTCAGACACTGCCAGGTACACCCCACACTACCCAGGCACACCCTGACACTCCCAGGTACACCTCTGACACTCCCAGGCACACCTCTGATACGCCCAGGTATACCTCTGACACTCCCAGGCACACTGCTGACACTCCCAGGTACACCGCTGACACTACAAGATACACCTCTGACATTCCATGCACACCCCAGACACTTCCAGGCAGACCTCAGACACTCCCAGGCACACCCCAGACACTCCCAGGTACACCTCTGACACTCCCATACTCCTTGACGCTCCCAGGTACCCTCCGACACTCCCAGAACACCTCTGACACTCCCAGGTACACCTCTGACACTCCAGGCACACCCAGCTGACACTCCCAGGCACACCCCAGACACTGCCAGGTACACCTCAGACACCACAGGCACACCTCAGACACTCCAGGCACAGCTCAGACACCCCAGGTGACACCTCAGACACTCCCAGGCACACCTCAGGCACTCCCAGGTACAACTCTGACACACACTTCCAGGCACACCTCTGACACTCCAGGTAAACCAATGACACTACCAGGCACACCTCTGACACTCCCAGGTACACCCTCTGACACGCCCAGGTATACCTCTGACAATCCCAGGTACACCGCTGACACCCCAGGTACACCCTGACACTGCAAGATAGACCTCTGACATTCCATGTACACCTCAGACACTCCAGGCACACCTCAGACACTCCCAGGAACACCTCAGACACCCCAGGCACACTCTGACACTCCCAGGCACACCTCTGACATTCCAGTGTACACCTCAGACACTCCAGGTACACCTCAGACACTCCCCAGGAACACCTCAGACACTCCCCAGTACACCTCTGACACTCCAGGTACACCTCTGACACTCCCAGGCACCTTTGACGCCCCAGGTACCTCCCACTGAACACCTCTGACACTCCCAGGTACACCTCTGACACCCCCAGGTCAACTTCAGACACTGCCAGGCACACCCAGACACTGCCCAGGCACACCCCAGACACCACCAGGCACACCCCAGACACTCCCAGGTACAGCTCAAACACCCCAGGCACACCTCAGACACTCCCAGGCACACCTCAGGCACTCCCCAGGCACACCTCTGACACTTCCAGGTACACCCCACACTTCCAGGCACACCCCAGACACTCCAGGCACACCTCTGACACCCCAGGTACACCAATGACACTCCCCAGGCACACCACTGACACTCCCCTGGCACACCTCTGACACCCCAGGTACACCAATGACACTCCCAGGTACACCTCTGACACTCCCAGGTACACCAATGACACCCCCAGGTACACCTCTGACACTCCCAGGTACACCTCTGATACGCCCAGGTATACCTCTGACAATCCCAGGTACACCGCTGACACTCCCCAGGCACACCGCTGACACTGCAAGATACACCCTGACATTCCATGTACACCCCAGACACTTCCAGGTACACCCCACCCCAGGAACACCCCAGACACTCCAGGCACACCTCTGACACTCCCCATGCACACCTCTGACATTCCATGTACACCTCAGACACTTCCAGGTACACCTCAGACACCCCAGGAACACCTCAGACACTCCCAGGTACACCTCTGACACTCCCAGGTACACCTCTGACACTCCCAGGTACTCCTTTGACGCTCCCAGGTACCTCCGACACTCCCAGGAACACCTCTGACACTCCCAGGTACACCCCTGACACTCCCAGGTACACCTCCAGACACTGCCAGGTACACCTAAGACACTGCCAGGCACACCCCAGACACTACCAGGCACACCTCAGACACCCCAGGCACAGCCCAGACACCCCAGGCACACCCCAGACACCCCAGGCACACCCCAGGCACCCCAGGTACACCTCCTGACACCTGCACACACCCCTGACACTTCCAGGCACACCCCAGACACTTCCAGGCACACCTCTGACACCCCAGGCACACCAATGACACTCCCAGGCACACCACTGACACCCCTGTACACCTCTGACACTCCCAGGTACACCAATGACACTCCCCAGGTACACCTCTGACACTTTCAGGTACACCCTGACACTCCCAGGCACACCTCTGACACTCCCCAGGTACACTCCTGACACTCCTCAGGAACACCTCTGACACTCCCAGGCACACTGACACTCCTGGTACACCTCTGACACTCCCAGGTACACCATGACACTCCCAGGTACACCTCTGACACGTCCAGGCACATCCCTGACACTTCCAGGTACACCCCTGACACTCCCAGGTACACCAATGACACTCCCAGGTACACCTCTGACACCCTGGTACACCCCTGACACTCCCAGGTACACCAAAGACACACCCAGGTACACCCCTGACACTTCCCAGGCACACCCCTGACACTTCCAGGCACACCAATGATACTCACAGGTACACCGCTGACACTCCCAGGTACACCGCTGACACTGCCTGGTACACTCAGACACTGCCAGGTACACCTCAGACACTCCCAGGTAAAGCTCCAGACACCCCAGGTACGCCCCTGACACTCCCAGGTTCACTTCTCACACACCCAGGCACACCTTTGACACCCCAGGTACACGTCTCATACCCCAGGCACACCCCTCTGACACTTCCAGATACACCTCTGACCCTCCCAGGTCACACCCAATGATACTACCAGGTACACCTCTGACACCCCCAGGTACACCTGATACCCCAGGTACACTGATACTCCCGGATACACCCTCAGACACTCTGTCACCTCTGACACTTCCAGATACACCTCTGACACTCCCAGGTACACCAATGATACTACCAGGTACACCCTCTGACACCCCAGGTAAACCTCTGACACTCCCAGGTACACCCCTGACTCTCCAGGAACACGTCTGACACTCCCAGGTACACTCTTACACTCCCAGGCACACCTCTGATACTTCCAGGCACCCTGACACTCCTACACACCAATGACACTCCAGGCACACCAATGACACACTCAGGTACACCTCTGACACTCCAGGCACACCCCTGACACTTCCAGGTACACCAATGACACTCCCAGGCACTCCGCTGACACTCCCAGGTACAGCGCTGACACCCCAGGCACACCTCTGACACCCCAGGCACACCTCCGACACTCCCAGGTACACCTCTGACACCCCAGGTACACACACCCAGGCACACCTTGACACTCCCAGGTACACCTCTGACTCCCAGGTACACCGCTGACACTCCCAGGTACACCTTAGACACTGCCAGGTACACCCAGACACTACCAGGTACACCTCAAACACTAGGTACACCTCTGACACCCCAGGTACACCTCTGATACGCCCAGGTATACCTCTGACACTCCCAGGCACACTGCTGACACTCCCAGGTACACCGCTGACACTACAAGATACACCTCTGACATTCCATGTACACCTCAGACACTTCCCAGGTCAGACCTAAGACACTCCGGCACACCTCAGACACCTCCCAGGTACACCTCTGACACTCCCAGGTACCCTTTGACGCCCCAGGTACCCCTCCCGACACTCCCAGGAACACCTCTGACACCCCAGGTACACCCTCTGACACTCCCAGGTACACCGCTGACACTCCCAGGTACACCTCAGACACTGCCAGGTACACCTCAGACACTACCAGGTACACTCAGACACTTCCAGGTACAGCTCAGACACTCCTGGTACACTCAGACACCCCAGGACACCTCAGGCACTCCCAGGTACAACCTGACACTTCCAGGTACACCCCGACACCTGCGTACACCCTGACACTTCCGGTACACCTCTGACACCCCAGGTAAACCAATGACACCACAGGTACACCTCTGACACTCCCAGGCACACCCTGATACGCCCAGGCATACCTCTGACAATCCCAGGTACACCGCTGACACTCCCAGGTACACCGCTGACACTGCAAGATAGACCTCTGACATTCCATGTACACCCCTAGACACTTCCAGGTACACCTCAGACACTCAGGAACACCTCAGACACCCCAGGTACACCTCTGACACTCCCAGGTACACCTCCGACACTCCCAGGTACACCTCTGACACTAGGTACACTTTCACACACCCAGGTACACCTTGACACCCCAGGTACACCTCTGACACTCCCAGGTACACTGCTGACACCCCAGGCACACCTTAGACACTGCCAGGCACACCTCAGACACTACCAGGTACACCTCAAACACCCCAGGTACACCTCGACACCCCAGGTACACCTCTGATACGCCCAGGCATACCTCTGACACTCCCAGGCACACCGCTGACACTCCGGCACACCGCTGACACTACAAGATACACCTCTGACATTCCATGTACACCTCAGACACTTCCAGTAGACCTAAGACACTCCCCAGGTACACCTCAGACACTCCCAGGTACACCTCTGACACTCCCAGTACTCCTTGACGCTCCCAGGTACTCTCCGACACTCCCAGGAACACCTCTGACACTCCCAGGTACACCTCTGACACTCCCAGGCACACCGCTGACATCCTCCAGGCCACCTCAGACACTGCCAGGTACACCCCAGACACCCTACCAGGTACACCCCAGACACTTCCAGGTACAGCTCAGACACTCCCAGGCACCTCAGACACCCCAGGCACACCCGGCACCCCAGGTACAACTCTGACACTTCCAGGTACACCCCTGACACTTCCAGGTACACCCCTGACACTTCCAGGTACACCCTCTGACACTCCCAGGTAAACCAATGACACTACCAGGTACACCTCTGACACTCCCAGGTACACCTCTGATACGCCCAGGCATACCTCACAATCCCAGGTACACCCTGACACTCCCAGGTACACCTGACACTGCAAGATAGACCTCTGACATTCCATGTACACCTCAGACACTTCCAGGTACACCTCAGACACTCCCAGGAACACCTCAGACACTCCCCAGGTACACCTCTGACACCCCAGGCACACCTCTGACATTCCATGTACACCTCAGACACTTCCAGGTACACCAGACACTCCCAGGAACACCTCAGACACTCCCAGGTACACCTCTGACACTCCCAGGTACACCTCTGACACTCCCAGGTACTCCCTTGACGCTCCCAGGTACTCTCCGACACTCCCAGGAACACTGACACCCCAGGCACACCTCTGACACTCCCAGGTACACTTCAGACACTGCCAGGTACACCTAAGACACTGCCAGGTACACCTCAGACACTACCAGGTACACCAGACACCCTAGGTACAGCTCAAACACCCCAGGCACACCTCAGACACTCCCAGGTACACCTCAGGCACTCCCAGGTACACCTCTGACACTTCCAGGTACACCCCTGACACTTCCAGGTACACCCCAGACACTTCCAGGTACACCTCTGACACTCCCAGGTACACCAATGACACTCCCAGGTACACCACTGACACTCCCTGGTACACCTCTGACACTCCCAGGTACACCAATGACACTCCCAGGTACACCTCTGACACTTTCAGGTACACCTCTGACACTCCCAGGTACACCTCTGACACTCCCAGGTACACCTCTGACACTCTCAGGAACACCTCTGACACTCCCAGGTACACCTCTGACACTCCCAGGTACACCTCTGACACTCCCAGGTACACCCCTGACACTTCCAGGTACACCCCTGACACCCCAGGCACACCAATGACACCCAGGTGGCACACCCTGACACCCCTGGTACACCTCTGACACTCCCAGGCACCAGACACACTCAGGCACATCTGACACCTCCAGTACACCCCTGACACTTCCAGGCACACCAATGAATTCCCAGGTATACCCATGACACCCCAGGACACCGCTGACACTGCCAGGTACAACCCAGACACTGCCAGGTACATCTCAGACACCCCAGGTAAAGCTCAGACACTCCCAGGTAAACTCCTCACACACCCAGGTACACCTTGACACTCCCAGGTACACCTCTCATACCCCAGGTACACCTCAACACTTCCAGGTACCCCTCTGATAATTCCCAGGCACACCAATGATACTACCAGGTGCCAGCTGTGACACTCCCAGGCACGCCTCTCATACTCCCCAAGTACACCTCCGATACTCCCAAGTACACCTCCAGACACTCCCTGGTTCACCCTGACACTCCCTGGTTCGCCTCTGACACTCCTTGGTACACCCCTGACAATCGCAGGTACAACTCTAACACTCCCTTGGTCTCCCCTGACACTGGTGACACCTCTGACACTCCCAGGTAATACCTGACACTCCCAGGTACACCTCTGACACTCCCAGGTACACCTCTGACACTCCCAGTTACACCTCCGACACTCCCAGTTACACCCCTGACACTCCCAGGCACACCTGAAACTCCCAGTACACCCTGATACTCCCAGGTACACCTCTGACACTTCCAGATACACTCTGACACTCCCAGGTACACCAATCACACTCCCAAGTACAACTCTGACACTCCCAGGTATACCACTGACACTCCCAGGTACACCTCTGACACCCCAGGTACTTGACGCTGCCAGGTACCTCCGACACTCCCAGGAGCACCTCTGACACTCCCAGGTACACCACTGACACTCCAGGTACACCGCTGACACTCTCAGGTACACCCTGACACTCCCAGGTACACCACTGACACCCCAGGTACACCCTGACACTCCCAGGTACTACTCTGACACTCCCAGGCACACTGACACTCCCAGGTACACCACTGACACTCCCAGTTACACCTCCGACACTCCCAGTTACATCCCTGACACTCCCAGGCACACCTGACACTCCCAGGTACACCTCTGATACTCCCAGGTACACCTCTGACACTTCCGGATACACCTCTGACACTCCCAGGTACACCAATCACACTCCCAAGTACAACTCTGACACCCCAGGCACACCACTGACACTACCAGATACACCTACACTCCAGGTACAACCCTGACACTCCCAGTTACACCCCAGACACTCCCAGGTACACCTCTGACAATCCCAGGCACACCCCAGGCACCCCAGGCACACCCCTGACACTCCAGGTAAACCCCTGACACTTCCAGGCACACCCCTGACACTTCCAAGCACACCTCTGACACTTCCAGATACACCTCTGACACTCCCAGGTACACCAATCACACTCCCCAAGTACAACTCTGACACTCCCAGGTACACCAATGATATTACCAGGTACACCTCTGACACTCCCAGGTACACCTCTGACACCCCAGGTACACCCCTGACACTCCAGACACCTGACACTGCCAGGTACACCCCTGACACTCCCAGGTTCACCTCTGAGACTTCAGGTACACCCCTGACACTTCCAGGTACACCTCCTGGCCTCCCAGGTACACAAATGACACTCTAAGGAACACCTCTGACACTCCCAGGTACACCTCTGACACTCCCAGGTACACCCTTGACACTTCCATGTACCCCCCTGACACTCCCAGGTACACCAATGACACTCCCAGGTACACCTCTGGCACTCCCTGTTACACCTCTGACACTCCCTGTTACACCAATGACACACTCAGGTACACCTCTGACACTTCCAGGTACACCCCTGACACTTCCAGGTACACCAATGATACTCCCAGGTATACCGCTGACACTCCCAGGTACACCGCTGACACTGCCAGGTACACCTCAGACACTGCCAGGTACATCTCAGACACTCCCAGGTAAAGCTCAGACACTCCCAGTAACACCTCAGACACTCCCAGGTGCACCTGTGACACTCCCAAGTGCACCTCTGACACTCCCAGGCACACCTCCGACACTCCCAGGTACACCTCCGACACTCCCAGGTACACCTCTGACATTCCCAGGTACACTTCTCACACACCCAGGTACACCTTTGACACTCCCAGGTTCACCTCTCATACTCCCAGGTACACCTCTGACACTTCCAGATACACCTCTGACACTCCCAGATACACCAATGATACTACCAGGTACAGCTCTGACACTCCCAGGCACACCTCTCATACTCCCAAGTACACCTCCGATACTCCCAAGTACACCTCAGACACTCCCTGGTTCACCTCTGACACTCCCTGGTTCACCTCTGACACTCCTTGGCACACCTGTGACAATCGCAGGTACAACTCTAACACTCCCTTGGTCTTCCCTGACACTCCCAGGTACACCTCAGACACTCCCAAGTACACCTCTGACACTCCCAGGTTCTACTCTGACACTCCCAGGTACACCTCTGACACTCCCAGGTACACCTCTGACACTCCCAGTTACACCTCCGGCTTGCCCAGTTACACCCCTGGCCTCCCAGGTACACCGCTGACACTCCCTAGGTACCTCTGTGCTCCCAGGTACACCTCTGACACTTCTGAATACCTCAACACTCCAGGTACACCAATCCTCCCAAGTACAACTCTGACACTCCCAGGTACACCACTGACCTCCAGGTACACCTCTGACCTCCCAGGTGCTCTTTGACCTCCCAGGTGCACCTCAGGCTTGCTCAGGTACCTCTGACACCCAGGTACACCATGACACTCCCAGGTACACCTCAGACACTCCCAGGTAAACCTCTGACACTCCCAGGTACACCCGTGACACTCCCAGGTACTCTTCTGACACTGCCAGGTACACCTCAGACACTGCCAGGTACACCTCAGACACTCCCAGGTACACCGCTGACACTCCCAGGTACACTGCTGACACTGCCAGGTACACCTCAGACACTGCCAGGTACATCTCAGACACTCCCAGGTAAAGCTCAGACACTCCCAGTAACACCTTAGACACTCCCAGGTGCACCTGTGACACTCCCAAGTGCACCTCTGACACTCCCAGGCACACCTCTGACACTCCCAGGTACACCTCCGACACTCCCAGGTACACCTCTGACACTCCCAGATACACTTCTCACACACCCAGGTACACCTCTGACACTCCCAGGTACACCTCTCATACTCCCAGGTACACCTCTGACACTTCCAGGTACCCCTCTGATACTCCCAGGTACAGCAATGATACTACCAGGTACAGCTCTGACTCTCCCAGGCACACCTCTCATACTCCCAAGTACACCTCCGATACTCCCAAGTACACCTCAGACACTCCCTGGTTCACCTCTGACAATCCCTGGTTCACCTCTGACACTCCTTGGTACACCTCTGACAATCGCAGGTACAACTCTAACACTCCCTTGGTCTTCCCTGACACTCCCAGGTACACCTCAGACACTTCCAGGTACTCCTCTGACACTCCCAGGTACTACTCTGACACTCCCAGGTACACCTCTGACACTCCCAGTTACACCTTCGACACTCCCAGTTACACCCCTGACACTCCCAGGTACACCCCTGACACTCCCAGGTACACCTCTAATACTCCCAGGTACACCTCTGACACTTCCGGATACACCTCTGACACTCCCAGGTACACCAATCACACTCCCAAGTACAACTCTGACACTCCCAGGTACACCACTGACACTCCCAGGTACACCTCTGACAATCCCAGGTACTCCTTTGACGCTGCCAGGTACTCCTCCGACACTCCCAGGAGCACCTCTGACACTCCCAGGTACACCTCTGACACCCAGGTACACCGCTGACACTCCCAGGTACACCCCTGACACTCTCAGGTACACCGCTGACACTGCCAGGTACACCTCAGACACTGCGAGGTACACTTCAGACACTCCCAGGTACAGCTCACACACTCCCAGTTACACCTCTATAACTCCCAGGTACACCTCCGATACTCCCAGATACACCTCAGACATTCCCTGGTACACCTCTGACACTCCCAGGTACACCTCTGATACTTCCAGGTACACCCCTGACACTTCCAGGTACACCCCCCTGCCTCCCAAGTACACCAATGACACTCCCAGGTACACCTCTGACACTCCCTGGTACACCTCTGCCACTCCCAGGTACACCAATGACACACTCAGGTACACCTCTGACACTTCCAGGTACACCTGACACTTCCAGGTACACCAATGATACTCCCAGGCACACGCTGACACTCCCAGGTACACCATGACACTGCATGGTACACCTCAGACACTGCCAGGTACACCTCAGACACTCCCAGGTAAAGCTCAGACACTCCCAGTAACACCTCAGACACTCTCAGGTGCACCTGTGACACTCCCAAGTGCATCTCTGACACTCCCAGGCACACCTCTGACCTCCCAGGTACACCTCCGACACTCCCAGGTACACCTCTGACACTCCCAGGTACACTTCTCACACACTCAGGTACACCTTTGACACTCACAGGTACACCTCTCATACTCCCTGGTTCACCTCTGACACTTCCAGATACACCTCCCAGCCTCCCAGGTACACCAATGATGCTACCAGGTACACCTCTGACCTCCCAGGTACCTCCGTCCCCAGCACACCTCCCATTCCCAGGTACCTCAGACACTCCCTGGTTCACCCCACACTCCCTGGTTCACCTCTGACACTCCCTGGTACACCTCTGACCTCCCAGGTACCTCTTACACTCCCTGGTTCTCCCCTGACTCCCAGGTACACCTCAGACACTCCCAGGTACCTCTGACACTCCCAGGTACTACTCTGACACTCCCAGGTACCTCTGATACTCCCAGGTACACCTCTGACACTTCCGGATACACCTCTGACCTCCCAGGTCACACGAATCACACTCCCAAGTACAACTCTGACACTCCTGGTTCACCTCTGACACTCCCTGGTACACCCAGCCTCCCAGGTACCTCTTACACTCCCTGGTTCTCCCCTGACCTCCCAGGTACACCTCTGACAATCCTAGGTACACCTCAGGCACTCCCAGGTCACACCTCTGACACTTCCAGGCACACCCCTGACACTTCCAGGTACACCTGACACTTCAGGCACCTCTGACACTCCCAGGTACACCTCTGCACTCCCAGGTACACCTCTGATACGCCCAGGTATACCTCTGACACTCCCAGGTACCCTGACACACCAGGTACACCGCTGACACTGCAGAACACCTCTGACATTCCGCGTCACCTCAGACACTTCAGGTGAACCTCAGAACCTCCCAGGTACACCCTCAGACACTCCCAGGTACCTCTGACACTCCCAGGTACACCTCTGACACTCCCAGGTACTCCTTTGACGCTCCCAGGTACTCTCCGACACTACCAGGAACACCTCTGACATACACAGGTACACCTCTGACACTCCCAGGTACACCACTGACACTCCCAGGAACACTTCAGACACTGCCAGGCACCTCAGACACAACCAGGTACACCTCAGGCACTCCCAGGTACACCTCTGACACTTCCAGGTACCCTTGACACTTCCAGGTACACCCCTGACACTTCAAGTACGCCTCTGACCTCCCAGGAACACCAATGTCACTCCAGGTACACCACTGACACTCCTGGAACACCTTTGACACTCCCAAGTACACCAATGACACTCCCAGGTACACTGACACTTCCAGGTACACCTCAGACACTCGCAGGTACAGCTCAGACACTCCCAGGTACCTCAGACACTCCCAGGTACACCTCAGGCACTCCCAGGTACCCTCAGGCACTTCCAGGCACACCTCTGACACTTCCAGAACACCTCTGACACTCCCAGGTACACCAATCACACTCCCAAGTACAACTCTGACACTCCCAGGTACCTCTGATACGCCCAGGTATACCTCTGACACTCCAGGTACACGCTGACACTCCCCAGGTACCCGTGACACTTCCAAGTACACCTCTGACACTTCCAGATACACCTCTGACACTCCCAGGTACACCAATCACACTCCCAAGTCACATCTGACACTCCAGGTACACCTCTGATACGCCCAGGTATACCTCTGACACTCCCAGGTACACCGCTGACACTCCCAGGTACACCCTGACACTGCAAGATACCTCTGACATTCCATGTACACCTCAGACACTTCCAGGTAGACCTCAGACACTCCCAGGTACCTCAGACACTCCCAGTCCCTCCCTGACACTCCCAGTACACCTCTGCTCCCAGGTACTCCTTTGACGCTCCCAGGTACTCCTCAGACACTCCCAGGTACACCTCCAGGCACTCCCAGGTACACCCTCTGACACTTCCAGGTACACCCCTGACACTTCCAGGCACCCCTGACACTTCAGGTCACACCTCTGACACTCCCAGGTACACCAATGACACTCCCAGGTACACACCACTGACACTCCCTGATACACCTCCCCTGCACTCCCAGGAACACCCTGACACTCTGAGGAACACCTCTGACACTCCCAGGTACACCTCTGACACTCCCAGGTACACCCTCTGACACTTCAGGTACACCCCTGACACTTCCATGTACACCCCTGACACTCCCAGGTACACCAATGACTCTCCAGGTACACCTCTGACACTCCCTGGTTCACCTCTGACACTCCCTGTTACACCAATGACACACTCAGGTACCTCTGACACTTCCAGGTACACCCCTGACACTTCCAGGTACACCAATGATACTCCCAGGTACACCCTGACACTCCCCAGGCACACCCTGACACTCCCAGGCACCTCTGACACTCCAGGTACACCTCCGACACTCCCAGGTACACCTCCTGACACTCCCAGTGCACTTCTCTCACACCCAGGTACACCTTTGACACTTCAGGCACCTCCACATACTCCCAGGTACACCTCTGACACTTCCAGATACACCTCTGACCTCCCCAAGTACACCAATGATGCTGGGTACACCTCTGGCACTCCCAGGTACACCTCCCGTCTCCCAGGTACACCTCCGATACTCCCAGGTACACCTCAGACACTCCTGGTTCCACCTCCTGATGCTTCCAGATACACCTCTGACCTCCCAGGTACACCTCCTGACCTCCCAGGTACACCTCCTGACACTCTCAGGAACACCTCTGGCCTCCCAGGTACCTCCTGACACTCCCAGGTACCACACCTCTGACACTTCCAGGTACACCCTGACACTTCCAGGTACACCCCTGACCTCCCAGGTACACCTCTGATGCTCCCAGGTACATCTCTGACACATACCGTATACACCTCTGACACTCCCAGGTACACCAATCACACTCTCCAAGTACAACTGTGACAGCACTCCCAGGTACACCACTGACACTACCAGATAAACCCTGTGTTACTCAGGGTGCACCCCTGACCTCCAGTTACACCTGAGCACTCCCAGACACACTCTCGGCTTAATCCCAGGCCTCAAGCACTTCAGGTACACCTCTGACACTTTCAGGTACACCCTTGACACTTCAGGTACACCCCTGACTGCTTCAGTACACCTCTGACACTTCAGATACACCTCTGACACTCCCAGGTACACCAATCACACTCCCAAGTACAACTCTGACACTCCCAGGTACACCTCTGATACACCCAGGTATGCCTCCTGGCCTCCCAGGTACACACTTTGACACTCCCAGGTGCACGCTGACACTGCAGATACACCTCTCTGACATTCCATGTGCACCTCAGGGCCCACTTTCAGGTGAACCTCAGACACTCCAGGTACACCTCAGACACTCCCCAGGTCCACCTCCCAACCTCCCAGGTACCTCCTGACCTCCCAGGTACTCCTTTGACGCTCCCAGGCTCCTCAGGCCTCCCAGGTACATCTCAGGCACTCCCAGGTACACCTCCTGACACTTCCAGGTACCCCTGACACTTCAGGTACACCCCTGACACTTCTGTGTACCTCTGACTTGCTCAGGTACACCAGCCAGCCTCCCAGGTACACCACTGACCTCCCAGGTACCTCTGACACTCCCAGGTACACCAGCAGGCCTCCCAGGTACCTTCTGACACTTCAAGGTACACCCCTGACACTTCAGGTACCCCAGCACTCCCAGGTGCCACCTCTGACACTCCCAGGTACACCTCTGACACTCCCAGGTACACCTCTGACACTCTGAACCTCTGACACTCCCCAGGTACCTCTGGCCTCCCAGGTACACCCTCCCGGCTTGCTTCCATGTTTCCCTGACACTCCCAGGCCTGTGGCCTCCCAGGTACACCTCTACAGCACTAGGTGGTTCACCTCTGACCTCCCTGTTACACCAGCCATTGCCTCCCAGGTACACCTCTGACACTTCCGGGTACACCCCTGACACTTCCAGGTGCCTGTGTCTCCCAGGTACACGCTGACATTCCCAGGTACACCGGCCACTGCAGGTGCCTCAGACACTGCCAGGTGCTCCTCAAGCAACTCAGGTAAGCTCAGACACTCCCAGTAACACCTCTGACACTCCCAGGTGCACCTGTGACCTCCCAGGTGCACCTCCTGACACTCCCAGGCACACCTCTGACCTCACAGGTACACCTCCGACACTCCCAGGTACACCTCTGACACTCCAGACACACTTCTCACACCCAGGTACACCTTTGACACTCCCAGGTACCTCACATACTCCCAGATACACCTCTGACACTCCCAGGTACACCAATGATGCTACCAGGTACACCTCCCGATACTCCCAGGTACACCTCCACGTGCTCCCAGGTACACCTCCAGACACTCCCCTGGTTCACCTGCTGATGCTTCCAGATCACACCTCTGATACTGCTCCCCAGGTACACCAGTAATGCTACCAGTGCCTCTCTGACACTCCCAGGTGCACACCTCCTGACACTCCCAGGTACATCTCATGACACTCTCAGGAACACCTCCTGACACTGCCAGGTACACCTCTGACACTGCCAGGTGGTGCACCTCTCTCTCTGACACTTCAGGTACACCCCTGACCTTCCAGGTGCACTGACACTCCCAGGGTGCACACTCTCACACTCCCAGGTGTTACCTGTGATACTACCAGGTACCCTCTGACACTTCAGGTACACCCCTGACCTTCCAGGTACACCCCTGACACTTCCAGGTACACCTGGCACTCCCAGGTGCACCAGCCCAGCACTCCCCAGGTACACCACTGACACTCCCTGGTACACCTCTGACCTCCCAGGTACCAGCACTCCCAGGTACACTTCTGACACTTCAAGGTACGTACACCTCTGACACTCCCAGGTACACCTCTGACTACTCCAGGTACACCTCTGACACTCTCAGGAACACCTCTGACACTCCAGGTACCTCTCCACCTCCCAGGTACACAATGATACTACCATGCACCTCTGACACTCCAGGTACACCTCTGACACTCCCAGGTACCTCTGACACTCTCAGGAACACCTCTGACACCGCCAGGTGCCTCTGACCTCCCAAGTTCCTCCTAACACTTCCAGGTACACACCCCCCAACTTCCAACCGCTGACACTCCCAGGTACACCGCTGACACTGGGTACACCTCAGACACTCCCAGGTACAGCTCAGACACTCCCAGTAACACCTCAGACACTCCCAGGTGCACCTGCCCACCTCCCAGTGCACCTCCCAGCCTCCAGGCACACCTCTGACACTCACAGGTACACCTCCGACACTCCCAGGTACACCTCCCACACTCCCAGGTACACTTCTCACACACCCAGGTACACCTTTGACACTCCCAGGTACACCTCCGATACTCCCAGGTACACCTCAGACACTCCCTGGTTCACCTCTGATACTTCCAGATCACACCTCTGACCTCCCAGGTACCAATGATACCAGGTACACCTCTGACACTCCCAGGTACACCTCTGACACTCCCAGGTACACCTCTGACACTCTCAGGAACACCTCTGACACTCCCAGGTACACCTCTGACACTCCCAGGTACACCTCTGACACTTCCAGGTACACCCCTGACACTTCCAGGTACACCACTGACACTCCCTGGTACACCTCTGACACTCCCAGGTACACCAATGACACTCCCAGGTACACCTCTGACACTTCAAGGTACACCTCTGACACTCCCAGGTACACCTCTGACACTCCCAGGTACACCTCTGACACTCTAAGACACCTCTGAAACTCCCAGGTACACCTCCTGACACTCCCAGGTACACCTCTGACACTTCCAGGTACACCCCTGACACTTCCATGTACACCCCTGACCTCCCAGGCACACCAATGACACTCCCAGGTACACCTCTGACACTCCTGGTACACCAAGCACTCCCTGTTACACCAATGACACACTCATACCTCTGACACTTCCAGGTACACCCCCGACACTTCAGGTACACAATGATACTCCCAGGTACACCGCCCCAACCCCAGGTACCACGCACTTCAACTGCCAGGTACACCTCAGACACTGCCAGGCCTCCAGAACCTCCCAGGTAGCCTACAGACACTCCCAGTAACACCTCAGACACCCCAGGTGGACCTGTGACCTCCCAAGTGCACCTCTCTGACACTCCCAGGCACACCTCTGACACTCCACAGGTACACCTCCGACACTCCCAGGTACCTCTGACGCTCCCAGGTACATCTCTGACGCTCCCAGGTACACTTCTCACACACCCAGGTACACCTTTGACCTCCCAGGTACCTCACATACCGCCAGGTACCTCTGACACTTCCAGATACACCTCTGACACTCCCAGGTACACCAATGATACTTCCAGGTACACCTCTGGCACTCCAGGTACCTCCGATACTCCCAGGTACACCTCCGATACTCCCAGGTACACCTCAGACACTCCCTGGTTCACCTCATTACTTCCAGATACACCTCTGACACTCCCGTACACCAATGATACTGGTACCTCCCTGACCTCCCAGGTACACCTCCGACACTCCAGGTACACCTCTGACCTCCAGGTACACCCCTGACCTCCCAGGTACCTCTGACACTCTCAGGAACACCTCCTGACACTCCCAGGTACACCTTGACACTCCCAGGTACACCTCCTGACACTGGTACACCCCTGACACTTCCAGGTACACCCCTGACACTCCCAGGTACACCAATGACCTCCCAGGTACCTCTGACACTCCCTGGTACACCTCTGACCTCCCAGGTACACCAATGACACACTCAGGTACACCTCTGACACTTCCAGGTACACCCCTGACACTTCCAGGTACCCCAATGATACTCCAGGTACCTCTGACACTCCCAGGTACACCCTGACACTGCCAGGTACACCTCAGACACTGCCAGGTACCTCTGACACTTCCAGGTACCCCTGACACTTCCAGGTACACCTCCCAGGTACCTCTCACACTCCCAGGTACACCAATGATACTACCAGGTACACCTCTGACACTCCCAGGTACACCTCTGACACTCCCAGGTACACCTCTGACACTCTTAGGAACCTCCCCAGCACTGCCAGGTACACCTCTGACACTTCCAGGTACACCCCTGACACTTCCAGGTACACCCCTGACACTCCAGGTACACCTCAGACACTCCCAGGTGGACCTGTGAAGCCTCCCAAGTGCCTCTGACACTCCCAGGCACACCTCTGACACTCCAGGTACACCTCCGACACTCCCAGGTACACCTCTGACACTCCCAGGTACACTTCTCATACACCCAGACACACATTTGACACTCCCAGGTACACGTCTCAGACTCCCAGGTACACCTCAGCACTTCCAGATACCTCCTGACACTCCCAGGTACACAAATGCCTGCACCAGGTACACCTCTGACACTCCAGGTACACTCCGATACTCCCAGGTACTCCTCCGATACTCAGGTACCTCAGACACTCCCCAGTTCACATCCCCCGACACTTCGAATACACCTCACTCCCAGGTATACCAATGATACCAGTGCACCTCTGACCTCCCAGGTACCTCCGTCTCCCAGGTACACCTCAGACACTCCCTGGTTCACCTCCTCCCTGGTTCACCTCTGACACTTCCTGGTACACCTCCCAGACCTCCCAGGTACACCTCTCACCTCCCTGGTTCTCCCCTGACACTCCCGTACACCTCCAGACCTCCCAGGTACACCTCCGACACTCCCATGTACCACTCTGACTCCAGGTACCTCTGGTCTGGTACACCACCTGACCTCCCAGTTACACATCCGACACTCCCAGTTACACCCCTGACACTCCCAGGTACACCCCTGACACTCCCAGGTACACCTCTGACACTCCCAGGTACACCTCTGACACTTCCGGATACACCTCTGACCTCCCAGGTACACCAATCACCTCCCAGGTACAACTCTGCGCTCCCAGGCACACCTGACACTACCAGGTACACCTCTGACCTCCAAGGTACTCCTTTGACGCTACAGGTGCCTCACTGACACTCCCAGGTACTCCTTGACGCTGCCAGGTACTCCTCCGACACTCCCAGGAACACCTCTGACACTCCCAGGTGCCACCTCTGACCTCCCAGGTACACCCTGACCTCCCGGTGCCCTCCTGACACTCCCAGGTAAACCTCTGACACTGCCAGGTACCTCAGACACTGCCAGGTACTTCAGACACTCCCAGGTAGCCTCTCAGACCTCCCAGTTACACCTCCAGCTCCCAGGTGCACCTGTGACACTCCCAAGTGCACCTCTGACACTCCCAGGCACACATCTGGCCTCCGCTGACACTCCCAGCCCAGTTACACCTCAGGCACTCCCAGGTACACCTCTGACACTTCCAGGTACACCCCTGAGCACTTCCAGGTGGTACACCCTTGACCCTTCAGGTACACCTCTGACCTCCCAGGTACACTTCTCACACACACTCCCAGGTACACCTCTGACACTCCCAGGTACCTGCCCCGACCTCCCAGGTACACCTCCTGACCTCCCAGGTACTCCACCTGACATTCCTGGTTCTGCCTCCCAGGCACTCCCTAGTTCACCTTTGACCTCCCAGGTACACCTCCGACATTCCCAGGTACACCCCTGACCTCCCAGGTACACCTCCTGATACTCCCAGGTACACCTCTGACACTTTCGGATACACCTGTGACACTCTGGGTACCAATCACCTCCCAAGTACAACTCCTGACACTCCCAGGTACACCACTGACACTACCAGGTGCACCTCTGACACTCCAAGGTACTCCTTTGACGCTGCCAGGTACTCCTCTGACACTCCCAGGTACTCCTTAGACGCTGCCAGGTACTCCTCCCGACACTCCCAGGAACACCTCTGACACTCCCAGGCCTCCTCCCAGGTTTTTGACACTCCCAGGTACACACCGCTGACCTGCCAGGTACACCTCAGACACTGCCGGGTACACTTCAACACTCCCAGGTAAAGCTCGAACCTCCCAGTTACCTCCAGAAACTCCCAGGTGCACCTGTGACCTCCCAAGTGCACCTCCCCAGCACTCAAGGGCACATCTGACCTCCCCAGGTTTACCGCCTTTGACATTCTGAGATTACCTCAGGCACTCCAGGTACACCTCTGACACTTCCAGGTGCACCCCCTGACACTTCAGGTACACCTGACCCTTCCAGGTACACCTCTGACTTGCTCCCAGGTACCTTCTCACACTCCCAGGTACACCTCTGACATTCCCAGGTACACCTTTGGCACTCCCAGGTACACCTCCCCTGACACTCCCAGGTACTCTACTGACATTCCTAGTTTCACCTCAGACACCCTGGTTCCACCTTGGCCTCCCAGGTACACCTCTGACATTCCCAGGTACACCTCCCGTACTCCCAGGTTCACCTCCCGATTCTCCCAGGTACTCCTCCTGACACTCCCTGGTACACCTCTGGCTTGCTCCCAGACCACACCTCAGGCCTCCCCTGGTTTCACCTCTGACACTTCCAGATACCTCTGACACTCCCAGGTGCACCAATGATACTGGGTACCTCCTGACAATCTGGTACCTCTGATACTTCCAGGTACACCCCCTGACTTCCAGGTACACCCCTTACACTCCCAAGTACACCTCTGACCTCCCTGGGCATTTTGCACCTCACGACCTCCAAGGTACACACCAGCCCACCTCAGGTACACCTCTGACACTTCCAGTTACCTGACACTTCAGGTACACCAATGATGCTCCCAGGTCCACCGCTGACCTCCCCAGGTACACCGCTGAGCACTGCCTGGTGCACCTCAGACACTCCCAGGTAAAGCTCAGACACTCCCAGTGTACCCAGACACTCAGGGCACCTCTGATACTCCCAGGTGCACACCTCTGACACCTCCAGTTCACCTTTGACCTCCCAGGTACTGTGTGCCTCCCAGGTACACCTCTGGCCTCAGGTACACCACCTGACACTGTCAGGTACACCTCCTGACACTCCCCAGGTACTCCTTTGACCTCCCAGGTACTCCTCCTGACACTCCCAGGTACCTTTGCTGCTCCCAGGTGCATCTCCTAACACTCCAGGTACATCCGACACTCCCAGGTACACCTCCGACACTCCCTGGTGTGCACACCTCCGATACTCACCAGGTGCCCACCTCTGACACTCCCAGGCTTTGCCTCTGACACTCCAGGTGGTACACCTCCGACACTCCCAGGTACACCTCTGACACTCCAGGTACACTTCTCCCCACCCAGGTACACCTTTGACGCACTCACAAGTACACCTCTCATACTCCCTGGTTCACCTCTGACACTTCCAGATACCTCCTGGCCTCCCAGGTACACCAATGATGCTACCAGGTACACCTCTGACACTCCCAGGTACCTCCCGTGCTCCCAGGCACCTCCGTGCTCCAGGTACACCTCAGGCCACTCCTGGATCACCTCTGGCTCCTGGTTCACCTCTGGCCTCCCTGGTAAACCTCCCAGCACTCCCAGGTACACACCTCTTGCCTCCCTGGTTCTCCCCTGACACTCCCAGGTACACCTCAGACACTCCCAGGTACACCTCTGACACTCCCAGGTACTACCCCAAACACTCCCAGGTACACCTCTGACCCACTCCCAGGTACACCACTGACCTCCCAGTTACACCTCCGACACTCCCAGTTACACCCCTGACACTCCCAGGTACACCCCTAGCCTCCCCAGGTACCACCTCCTGATACTCCAGGTACACCTCTGACACTTCCGGATACACCCTCTGACACTCCCAGGTACACCAATCACACTCCCAAGTACAACTCTGACACTCCCAGGTACACCACTGACTACAGATACACCTATGACACTCAGGTACACCCTGACCTCCCAGTTACACCCTGACACTTGGGTACACCTCCCAACGTCCCAGGTACCTCCAGGCACTCCCAGGTACACCTCCCCCTGACACTTCCAGGCACACCCCTGACACTTCAGGTACACCCCTGACACTTCCAGGTACACCTCTGACTTCAGATACACCTCTGACACTTCCAGGCACCCCTGACTTGCTTCCAGGTACACCTGACTTCCAGGTACACCCCTGACACTTCCAGGTACACCCCTGGCCTCCCAGGTGCACCTCCTGACACTTCCAGGCACACCCTGACATGGTACACCCCTGACACTTCCAGGACACCCCTGACTTGCTTCCAGGTACACCCCTGACATCTCCCAGGTACACCCCTGACACTTCCAGGTACACCCTGGCCTTCAGTACCTCTGACCTTCCAGATACACCTCCCCTGACACCTCCCTGGTACACCAATCACCTCCCAGAGTGAACTCACTGACACTCCCAGGTACACCACTGACACTACCAGGTGCACATCTCTGACACTCCAAGGCACACATCTGTGCCCACTCCCAGGTACACCTCTGACACTCCCAGGTACACCTCTGATGCGCCCAGGTGTGCCTCTGACACTCCCAGGTACACCGTGACACTCCCAGGTACACCGCTGACACTGCAAAGATACCTCTGACTTCATGTGCACCTCAGACACTTCAGGTAGACCTCAGACACTCCCAGGTACCTCAGACACTCCCAGGTACACCTCTGACACTCCCAGGTACACCTCTGGCCTCCCAGGTACTCGGCAGCGCTCCCAGGTACTCCTCCCACCTCCCAGGGCCACCTCCTGACATTCCCAGGTACACCTCCAGCACTCCCAGGTACCATGACACTCCCAGGAACACTTCAGACACTGCCAGGTACACCTCAGACACTGAGTGCCACCTCAGACACTCCCAGGCACAGCTCAGGGCCTCCCAGGAACACCTCCTGACATTCCCAGGTACACACCTCTGACACTCCTGGTGCCACCTCTGACACTCCCAGGTGCCACCTCTTACACTCCCTAGTTTCTCCCTGACACTCCCAGGTGCCACCTCAGGCTCCAGGTACACCTCTGTTACTCCCAGGTACTACTCTGACACTCCCAGGTGCCACCTCTGTGGTCACTCCCCAGGTACACCTGACACTCCCAGTTACACATCCATTGCTCCCAGTTACACCCCTGACCTCCCAGGTACACCCCTGACACTCCCAGGCACCTCTGACACTTCGAATACACCTCAACCTCCCAGGTACCAATCACACTCCCAAGTACTGTCCCTGGCCTCCCAGGGCACCACCTGACACTACCAGGTACCTCTGACACTCCAAGGTACTCCTTTGACGCTGGCAGTACTCACTCAACCTCCCAGGTACTCCTTTGACGCTGCCAGGTACTCCTCCGGCCTCCCAGGAACACCTCCCCTGACACTCCCAGGTACACCTCCTGGCCTCCCCACTGGGTACACCGCTGACCTCCCCAGACACACTCCTGACCTCCCAGGTAAACCATGACACTGCCAGGTACACCTCAGACACTGCAGGTACACTTCAGACACTCCCAGGTAAGCTCAGACACTCTCCCAGTTACACCTCCAGGCTCCCAGGTGCACCTGTGACACTCCCAAGTGCACCTCTGACCTCCCAGGC
The DNA here is from genome assembly GCF_018991925.1 of Homarus americanus. NCBI lineage: Eukaryota > Metazoa > Arthropoda > Malacostraca > Decapoda > Nephropidae > Homarus > Homarus americanus. Next base: position 2,102 of record NW_024738817.1, on the reverse strand, counting down.
ACACATCCCAGCCACGCGCCCAGGTACACCGCTGACACTCCCAATGTGTGATTACACCTCAGGCACTCCCCCGGGTACACCTGACACTCAGGTACACCCCTGAGCACTTCCAGGTACACCCCTGACCCTTCAGGTACACCTCCTGACACTCCCAGGTACTCACCTCTCATGTACACCTCTGACACTCCCAGGTACACCTTGACGCCTCCCAGGTACCTCTGACACTCCCAGGTACTCACTGACATTCCCTGGTTCCTCTGACCTCCCTAGTTCTGCTTTGACACTCCCAGGTACACCTCTGACATTCCCAGGTACACCCCCCAACCTCCCCAGGCCCACCTCCTGATACTCCCAGGTACCTCTGACACTTTCGGATACACCTGTGACACTCCCAGGTACACCAATCACACTCCCAAGTACAACTCCTGACACTCCCAGGTACACCACTGACACTACCAGGTACACCTCTGACCTCCAAGGTACTCCTTTGACGCTGCCAGGTACTCCTCCCAAGCACTCCCAGGTACTCCTTAGACGCTGCCAGGTGCTCACTCCGACACTCCCAGGAACACCTCTGACACTCCAGGTACACCTCTGACACTCCCCAGGTGCACCGCTGACACTCCCAGGTACACCCCTGACACTCCCAGGTGCACCGCTGACACTGCCAGGTACACCTCAGACACTGCCAGGTACACTTCTGAACACTCCCAGGTAAAAGCTCAGACCTCCCAACCCACCTCAAAACTCCAGGTGCCTGCTTGACCTCCCCAAGTGCACCTCTGACACTCTGAGCACACCTGTCCCTGACCTCCAGGTACACGCTGACATTCCCAGTTACACCTCCAGGCACTCCCAGGTACACCTCCTTGCTTCCAGGTACACCCCCTGGCCTTACAGGTACACCCCTGACCCTTCAGGTACACCTCTGACACTCCCAGGTACACTTCTCTCACACTCCAGGTACACCTCTGACATTCCAGGTACACCGCTGACACTCCCAGAGTACACCTCTGGCCTCCCAGGTACTCTCTACTGACATTCCCTGGTTCACCTCAGACACTCCTGGTTCTGCTTGACCTCCCAGGTACACCCTCTGACATTCCCAGGTACACCTCCGATACTCCCAAGGTTCACCCTCCCGATTCTCCCAGGTGCTCCTCCTGACCTCCCTGGTACACCTCTGGCCTCCCGGATACCTCAGACACTTCCTGGTTCACCTCTGACACTTCCAGATACCTCTGACCTCCCAGGTGCCAATGATGCTACCAGGTGATTGCACACTCTGACAGTCAGGTGCACCTCTGATACTTCCAGGTACACCTGACACTTCCAGGTACACCCCTTACACTCCCGTGCACCTCTGACACTCCCTGGTGCCACCTCTGGCCTCCCAGGTACACCAATGATACACTCAGTACACCTCTGACACTTCCAGTTACACCCCTGACACTTCCAGGTACACCAATGATGCTCCCCAGGTCCACACGCTGACACTCCCAGGTGCACACCGCTGACACTGCCTGGTACACACCTCAGACCTGCCAGGTACACCTCAGACACTCCCAGGTAAGCTCAGACACTCTGATAACACCCCCAGACACTCTCCCACCTCTGGTCCTCCCCGGGTACACCTCTGACACCTCAGGTTCACCTTTGACACTCCCAGGTGCCTGTGGCCTCCCAGGTGCACCTCTGACACTCTCAGGTACACCACCCAAACACACTATCAGGTACACCTCTGGCTCCCAGGTACTCGCTGACGCTCTGGGTGCCTCTCCTGACCACTCCCAGTTACTGCCCCAGCACTCCTGGTGCATCTCTAACATCCCAGGTGCCATCCGACACTCCCAGGTGCCTCCGACACTCCTAGGTACACCTCGTCTCCCAGGTACCTCTGACACTCCCAGGCACACCTCTGACACTCCCAGTACACCTCCGACCTCCAGGTACACCTCTGACACTCCCAGGTACTTCTCCCACACCCAGGTACACCTTTGGCACTCACAGGTACACCTCATACTCCCTGGTTCACCTCTGACACTTCAGATACACCTCTGACCTCCCAGGTACACCAGCCAGTGCTGGGTACACCTCCCAAC